>NC_066547.1:6484459-6656959 GCF_024679095.1 Eriocheir sinensis
TACTCTTTCCCTCTTCTTTCTCTTTCTTCTCTCGTTTTCAAACTGTCTCTCTTCTCTCCTTCCTTCCTTCACTCCCGTCCATCCCTTTCCCTTTACGACCCCTTACGGACTACTGGCGACAAGCATCTCGTTTTTAAGACATCTCCCTCATCAGCAGAGCAGCTTCTATAACCCCGCCGCAACAGGACCCGAGCTTGTTTGGGCCGCCCGGTTATCTGGTCGATTCAAGACGCCCACCCGACCATCCCGCTGTCACCGATACACTTAACACCGAGCTCAAGATTAAGGAGACGCGCTGATGACGGTGTAAATATCTCGCAGCGTTTAGCACAGACGCTCACGACCACTACGCGTCGACTCGCTGTCAAAAGTGGATAGAGGGAGAATACGCGGCGCTGATATTTGTGGACCCTAAGTAGGCGGGCGGGAAGGTGGGTGAGAGGGAGACGAGGAGAGGAGAGGAGAGGAGAGGAGGGCGGCAAGGCAGGAAGGTAGGAAGGAGGAGAGGAGGAACGAGGTAGGGAAAGGAGGTGAGTGGAAGGATGTGGGGGAAAGACGGAAAAGAGAGAGAGAGAGAGAGAGAGAGAGAGAGAGAGAGCAGAAAAAAAAATGAATGCGACAGTACTTTATGTATAGCAAAATGTATAGAGAAATATTTATTGCTTACCCATCGATTATTTTTTTTCCCAGCGCAATTTAAAACACAGAATTCATCAAAACTTGCTGATAGTTATTATATATGATTTGTGTGTAGGCAAGCAAATATATTTTAGCAACGGTGATAAACGTTTAAAGGTTACTAAAGAATTCCCGTTAATCCTTACTCATACATTTAGAGTACTTTTATGAATCCCTTCCTGATAGCTTACATTCTATATATTTATTTCGTAATGCTAAGATACATTAGAGAAGGCAAAGCGGCGGGGAAGGTAAGATTGGGGGCATATACGCTATAGCTGTGCGTAAGAGTTCATAAAAAGACGTAATGGCCAGAACGTCACCAACTCCATCATCACGTGTAGGTGGGTGACAGCAGCGTTACAGGAGACCCCGGAATCTGCTGGTGTCATGGAACAGTCACCTGCGTCTCGGCGTCGTCACGTAACTGCCTATTGATCCCCGGCCGTCTGGCGAAGGGGGAGAGGAAGGGAGGGATTGAGGCAGGAGGGAGGGAGAGGTCGGCGCGGCGTCAGGCCCGAGCTAGCGTGCGGCAGTGTTGTTATTAGTGAAAATCGTACATCCTCGTGTGGACTTTGCTCTCTCATCCGCTCCGCTACTCGTATACTAGAGGCGAGGACTTCATTATTTTGTTGTCCTCCTCTGTCTTTCTCTCTTGCTTTATTCTCTGTGTGTGTTTTTAATGGTGTTTGTGTTTTGTATTTGGTTTTCTTGGTTCATTTTTTTATTCGTATTTGTCTGACTTTGCAATATATATTTTTTCTTTCATATGTTCGTCTTTCTTTTTTTCTTCTTTGTGGCTTTATTAATGTTATGTTTTTATTCCTTACTTTCTCATATTTCCATAATTGCTTTCTTTTAATGGGGTGGCTTTATTAACAGGTAATGATTTGTTCTTGTCTACTGTATAATATTTAGGGCACTACACATCCTGTTTCACTCTTGTTTCACTGTCAAAAAATAAAATAAAAAAAGAACTTGCAACGAACGATATAACATTCACCAGTGCCGCAACCGCCACCATCATCACCACCACCACCAACAACACAACCCATCCCCGGCACCAGCACCACCGCCATCTGCATGTCATCACCACTCGAGCAGCATCAACACCATCAATTACCCTCACCATGCACCACCCGATACTTATCACCTCCACCACCACCACAACAACAACATCAATTACTCTGTATCATCACCACGCGCCCCTACTATTGACACTACTACTACTACTACTACTACTACTATTACTACGACCAATACTAATACTATCCCCCTCCTCCACCTCCACCACCACCACCACCTCCACCTCGCACACCATTCCCAACACCAGAATTTCTACACCAGCGAACCACCAAAACCACACTACCATTAATCACCCTAGCCACTTCGATTACCACCACATTTATAGGAAACCATTTCAACAAAGTAACTACAACCATACACATCACTACCACTACCACCATCACTACTAAAACTACCAACACCGCCCTCTCCAATACGACAACTACAATACCACGTTCAGACTCCCTTTCCTTCACCACCACCATCCCTACCACGACCTTTCCCCTGGCTGCGTGGTGGTGGTGGTGGTGGTGCGGCGCGGCGGGTCGGGCAGGTTGGGGCGGGTCGTGTATATTAAGACACGCAGATGTAATTGCCGCGTGTCCAATTTTATGGCGGCCATCAGTCTGGTCGGTCCGGCAGCGGTGTAGCCCTGGTCGGCGACGTCACGAGTGCTTGGCCTGCCTCCCTTCCTGCCTAGCTCCGTCCCTTCCTCCCTATCTACCTCGCTCCCTATCTCACTCTGTCCCTTCCTCCCTATCTACCTCGCTCCCTGTCTCACTCTGTCCCTTCCTCCCTTCCTGCCTCGCTCCCTGCCTCACTCTGTCCCTTTCTCCTTGTATGCTTCCCCTGCTTTTCTGTCTCTTCCCTTTCCGTGCCTGTTCCCTTCCCTACTTACCTCCTGTCTCCCTCCCTCCCTTCCTCACTCTGTCTATTCCTCTCTGCCTCACTCTTTCCCTTCTTTCCTGTCTATCTCGCTCCTTGCCTGCTTCCTCTGCTCACACTCTGCTCACACTCTACCTCCTCCTCCTGTGTTTTTTTTTTTGCCTCTCAACCTGTTTGCCTCTCCGCCTGTTATCCTGAGCCTTTCCTGCTTTTTTTTATGTTCTGCTTCCATGCCTAAATCCGTTCCTGCCTATTTGCTTCCTTGTGTTCTTGTCTACCTTGCCGTCTTTCTGTCTACCTCTCCACCTGTTTGTCTACCTCCCTATCTCTGTCTGGTCGCTATTGGTCTGAGGATGTCTAGCAATATCTTTTTATTTTTTATTTTGCTCTAGTTCTCTCGTCTCTCTCTCTCTCTCTCTCTCTCTCTCTCTCTCTCTCTCTCTCTCTCTCTCTCTCTCTCTCTCTCTCTCTCTCTCTCTCTCTCTCTCTCTCTCCACTTAAATGTAAGATAGAATGATAGTAAAATATTATCAGCGTTATTTTACAGTTTGTTTAGTGAGTGTCAGTGTTCGTGGCGCGTGTTTGTTGCCAGTTTACGAGTTTGTGATATGTTTGTGTTATGAACTTATTAATATTTGGTGAAAAAGAATATAATAAGCATGTTACACGCAATAAAATCAAAATAGGAATTATATCCACGCAAAATTAGCCCGGTTTTGAGATATGAGTATTTTCATAATGTAGTAACAAGTTCATTGCGATTAAGCTGTTATTTATAAATCTTTACTGTTTCACGATATTTGTGTAAAAAAACTGTTAGAAGAAATTTGTAGTAACGATGATGATTTCTTTGTTATTATTACTGCGGTTATCATCATCCTTCTTATTATTACAGTTATTATCATCAATATCATCAATATCATTACTTGGCTGAACTAGTATTTATTGCATTCCTTAAAATATGTTACTCTCATTACTGTTTCTGTAGGCCTTTAACACCTTTTTAAGTCCATCCCTCACACCAAAGCACCCTTCACAAGCTATAACAATCATCCCTGCCTAAGGAACCCTTCATACATCCCCCTGTAAATTTCCTGAGCGTGGGGCATATTTTCCTTGGGTGACGCTGTGCCTCTGCGACCACCTCCATCCCTCCCTCCCTCCCGCAGCGCCCTCCATTACCACCACTGACTGAGGGACTCGCCAGACGCACCCAGGCTTCTGCTCACCCCGAAACCAGACCTCATTGGCTGGTCAGAGAACGACCCCAGGAGCTAAGAAGGAGAGAGAGGCCTTCCAGCAGAGTAAGACCCGAGCAGGCCAGACCACCATCACTCCGAGTATCACAAGACCTTCCTCAATCAAGATCAAGGTCAGGCTCCGTGGCTCTAGAAGGTAAGGAAGTAGGCATCGTCAGGGGTGAGGAGTCAGGGAAGGCGAGAAATAGTGTGTGGGGGCTTGAGGGTGAGGCGGAATGGCGACAAGATGGTCGTAACGAGGTCTGTATGGCCCGGTGCCCCTCTCGCCCGCAAGACGCTGTGGGCAATGGCTCTAAAGTTTCATTATCTCGAACTTGCCGAGTGTTGCCATTCCTTCCCCGCTTAGTGTGTCTCTCTTATATATCTGCCGCCGCCTCCACTGCCCCGGCCGTAAGCTGACACCCCAGGTCGCCTCTTCCGCGGCTGATACCGGAGAAGAATTTGTTTTTGCCTCCATTTCAGGGCGTGAAGGGGCGCATGAGGGCCTGGGAAATGTGGTGTTCATGGCATTGGAGTATTTGTAGCGCGTTACCGCAGGCGTACTTTACACGGAGGTCTATGGCGCTCACATGTGACTGGCAAAGGAATAGTCATACCACCCCCACGCCCAGCCTCAACCCTCTCGAAGGAAACTTAAAGGAAATACTAGAACCCATTAGCAACGCTTCTGTTACTGACCCTACCATCCTGCATCCGTCACTACATAACAATTATAGCGCCGAGACATAAAAAGCCTCACGAATCCTTTCACGTCTACTTTTCATTCAGTTTCAGACTTTCAGAAACGTAATTCGCGCCATCGTCAAGCAACAGTACAGCGTTAAAGCGCAGAGGCCCATCAGAGGCCAAGACGGAGAGGAGGATAAAACTGGGTGATGGCTGGCGCGGGTAACTTGCTTCCCGTATAATCTATCCATTACTGCGGCCGTTCTGATGAAAGGCTGCCCGAATTTAACATCCCAGGGATTTAAGCCTGAAAATTTATTCTCGTTATTTTCGCCATTATCATATTCAAGGGAACACCGTAATCCAGGTGGCTACCCCGCCTATCCCTCCTGCCTCCCCCCCGCCGTGACGCTGCCTTCTGTGGGAGCAACACACGCCTGCCTCACCTTCCCGTCCCCCCTACATCTCCCTACCCCTGCCCCACCTCATCACCGTCCCTTGCCGACACACTTTTGCTTTCTTATATATATAGGTATATATATATACATATATATATATATATATATATATATATATATATATAGATATATATATATATATATCTGTGTGTGTGTGTGTGTGTGTGTGTGTGTGTGTGTGTGTGTGTGTGTGTGTGTGTGTGTGTGTTTATATTTCAATATATATATATATATATATATATATATATATATATATATATATATATATATATATATATATATATTACAAACAATCTCACTCAAATATAAACAAGGTCGTCCGAGAACACACGACTGGTACGAATTTTCGTTCCTCCTCTCCCGGTGTTTTAGTACAATAAAAAGGAAATTTCAGAGCGAGCAAATATGCAAATGAAAAGCAAAAGCAGCGTCAATGGCGCCCGAGGGACTCCACGGGCAGGAGATATTAGTGCTCTGTGGACTTTCTCTTATTGGTTCCTTTTTTCTGGCAAACACTGTGTAATTGCCTTAGGCCGCTCGAGGACCTCTTGTCATGGCCACTTTATACTCAGGCGCCTTGAGAGAGTCGCGGACTGGCGGGATGCTGCGTCCTGTCATCAGCGGCGGTGGTGATGAACAGGGAAAGGATGCTGATGGGGAGGACGGGTGATGATGAAGTTCGTCTTACAATCACGCCCTTGACAATATCGTTCAGGCATCTTGGTAACCTTTTTAATGAATTTGTCGCCTGATTAATTAATTTGGCATTTACAGCGTACACCATTCTTACTAAGCAAACAGACTAACAAATATTTCTTTTACAATACCGATTTTTCTTACGTTAATTAGAGAATAACAGCAAATCAAAGAAAATAAGTATCACACACACACACACACACACACACACACACACACACACACACACACACACACAACCCTCCCCCCTATACACACATCATTATATCACCATTCACAAAGCTTCCCTTCAGCATGGGCCGCGCCGTGCTGTCACCAGGGATCACGGCATGGCTACACTAATACGCTCTCACGGTCATCCCATCACCATCACTTCATTATACCAGCCGCGCACATCATTATTACGGTCACAGTCACCATACGCTGCCCAGCCACGCACGCAACAGCCCCCACCACTCCCATTCCCCCTCCCTTTCTCTATCCCCCTCTTTCTCTCCTTTCTCTCTCTCTCTATGCACAAAATCATAACATTGTTGCATAAACCTCCCTCGCGGGTGATGCACTGGAATGAACTCTGCTCGCCTCTACTTTCCCTCTTGTTCGAAAAAAAAAGGGAAAAAAAGGAAAAACGGGAAGAATTAAACCCACGATACTTCCTATTGCTACCTCATTTGTATTTTCTATATCAATATGAAGAGAAAAAACGTACTATCATCAAAAGAAAGAAGAGACAAGATGCAGCTTAGTATTTTGAGGATGTATTAGTATTTTGACTCCTTTTTTATTTTGTTGTAACTCTGAAAAGGAAATATCACGGTTGTATTTATCTATAACATACTTTTCTTTTTTTGCTGTTGTGCGTGTGTGCGTGTGTGCGTGTGCGTGCGTGTTGCTCACTTTTTAATTTAGGAACATACTGTATCAATGCCGAATGCTCGTGCAACTGTTACATAACTCTTCCATAGGTTTTCTCTCTCTCTCTCTCTCTCTCTCTCTCTCTCTCTCTCTCTCTCTCTCTCTCTCTCTCTCTCTCTCTCTCTCTCTCTCTCTCTCTCTCTCTCTCTCTCTCTCTCTCTCTCTCTCTCTTTCTTTCTTTCTTTCTTTCTTTCTTTTCTTTCTTTCTTTCTTTCTTTCTTTCTTTCTTTCTTTCTTTCTTTCTTTCTTTCTTTCTTTCTTTCTCTGTCTCTGTCTCTGTCTCTCCTTCTCGCTTCTCTCTCTCTCTTCTCTCTCTCTCTCTCTCTCTCTCTCTCTCTCTCTCTCTCTCTCTCTCTCTCTCTCTCTCTCTCTCTCTCTCTCTCTCTCTCTCTCTCTCTCGGACTGGCAGGGGAGAAATTAAGAGTGAGAGAATCGATGAATGAAATAAAATTGGTCGGAAAAATATATATGTATATGAATAAATAAAATGTGGTTGTGTATATTCTATTCCCACATTTTCCGGCAACAATATGACTCAAGTCGAAACATTATTGGAACTCGGGGATATTTATGTCTTGCAATATGTCGTTTCGTAATCAGTGAATTACTCTCCATTTTTTTACACCACTCTTTTTTTTTTTTTCCTCTTTTTTTTTGGCGAGGGAAAAATAATCACGCGTGTTGTTGCGCAGACCCAGTTTCCTTTTTTTTATCAATGGGCTTTTATTTATTTATTTTTTGCTTTATTATTATCAACTTCACTCTTGTCTGTCTTCCTGTCTGTCTTTCTCCGTCTCCTCCTCTCTCCCTCTTTCCCTCTCCCTCTCCCTCTCCCTCTACCTCTCTCCCTCTCTCTCCGCTTTTTCTACATTCTTTCCCCCCTTCGTCGAACTTTTTTTCAGTAATTAGCAACGTAATTATGTCGATTATTAAAAGTTCTCCGTAATCCCCCCCCCCCCCCCGTGAATAGCCTACGCCTAATTTTCTATCACGCAAATTAGCAAAGATTAGTACTCGCCCGTCGGGTTTGGGAGCTGCAGTCTGATCGTTCTCTATTTCTCTCTCTATCTGTATATATTTCTCTGTTTATCTGTCTTTCCCTCTCTAGATCTACCTTCCCACAACGTTATCCACCTACCTACACATGTCTAGCTTATATCTATCTATCTAGCCATCTATCTATCTATCCATCCAGTCAGTCAGCCATCTTTTTCTTTCATTTTATCAATCTTTCTATCTGTCTTTCTCTCTCCATATCTACAAGTCTACCTGCCTATCCTTTATCTATCCATCTCCATACTCATCCATCTGTCTATCTATCCATCCAGCCAGCCAGCCAGTCATCCCGCCATCCCCAACATGAAGGCGTCATTCTGCTACATCTATCATTTTTCATCTCCCTTCTGCATAATCCATAAAGACCGGCAATTTATATGACTAATTACACGCTGGCGGGAGGATATATTTCAGAGCTTTAGCCCCCGTAAGCCGTGTCTGATAGGTGATAACTCAAACGGCATCAGCATTAGACGACTAACAAAATTACGTGTGATATATGCAGTCGCCCCGTTGATGGCAGGCAAAATGTAGGTGCGAGTCGTGTACAGGTTAATTATGAGTCGTTAGTGAAGGCAGGTAGGTAGGTAGGGCGTGAGGGAGTGAGGGAGTGAGTGATGACGAATGAGCGAGAAAGAGAGACAGAGAAACGTGGAAGCTTAGGGAAGGAGACCCAAATGTTATTGCACCCATAGCTATGAATGTGCAAAAAGAAGGGTGATGATTGATTGCTATTCTTTTTATATAATTTATGCTGGGGAAAATTCACTTGCTTTCAGAATTAATGCATGAATTCTGGATTTTCTCTCTCTCGATCTGTCTATCTTTCTCTCTTTACCTCTCATTTATTCCATTCCTCTTTCACATTTTTCCCTTCCACCCTTTCCTCTTTTTTTCCGCTCTCCTTCCGTTCTTCCTCCCTCTCATCTTTCTTTCCTACTTTCCTTTCCCCTTTCTCTCCACCCTCTCTCCTTTCCTCCCTTCCTGCAGCCTTCCTCATTTCCTCCCTACCGCTATCCTGCTTTGCTTCCTCCCTCCCTCCTCTCTCTCCTCCCACTCTACTTCACTTCCTCCCGCTCTCCTTTCTTACTTCCCACCCAGCTCACCTTCCTTTCTCCCTCCCTCCCGCCCCTTTCCTTCCCCTCCTTCTTGAGACAGTCGTGGTGTTGGTTTGCAAATGGCAGCGCCACCATACGTCTCCGAAGGTAAAAAGTCAACACTGCCTAACACCTGCAGTAAGTCAGCCCTAAGTAATGACAGGCTATTCGACTTTCATAACTTTCAGGCTTAAGAGAGCGGCCGGGCTTATGCCACCCCCGTCTGTCATGCCCGGAGGCGACAGATAATATAAGAATCTTCCTTTTTTTTGTTGCTGTCTCTGTCTCTGTCTCTCTCGTGCGCTTTTATATAAGTGTACTCGTGTTTATTTTCCTGGGTTCTTTGAGTTTCGAGTGTGTGTGTGTGTGTGTGATTATGATGGAGGTGTGTGTTGCGTTTGTGGTTGGTTGTGAGTGTTGGAAAATTATACGTGTGAGAACAGAGGTGAGAAAGTATATGTTTGGTTGTATTATAATTGGTAATGTATGCGGGAGTGAGACAGAAAGAGAGAAAAAGAGAAAGGCAAACATTCAGATGTACAGAAAGGAAAACAGAGGGAGAGAGAAATGGAGAAAATAATAATGAGAATAGAAGAACCAAAAGAAGAAAGGGGCTAAAAAAAAAAAATGAAAAAAAAACTAGACAAAGCAGAAAAGAAAAAAAAATCTAGTACCCTTTTTCGAAACATATTCAAGGTGTACCCAGAGGAAGGTGAGGTGAGGTGAGGCGTGGTGGTGGTGGTGATGGTGATGGAGGAGGAGGTGGAGGTGATGCTGAAGGTGGCGGCGGTGGAGGAGGTGGTAGCGGGGCATCTTTCTCTCCGTACCTTGAAGAGCCTCTCAATTTTCCTTTAGCCCGGGCGGCATTAAGGCAGATGAAGTTCTTGTGGGTAATGGAGAGTGAAGACAAACCCGGGATTAACACCAGAGCCTTCTTAATGCGTCCGAGAAAATATAATTATCAGTAAATATTTTTTTTTCCTCCACCTCCTCCTCCGCCTCCGCCTCTTCCTTCTCCCCCTCCTCCTGCTGCGAGTACGTGAGCCTACCTTCCACATTTTCCTCCTTCTCTTTCTTTTTTCTTCATCTTCTCTTATTTTCTTACTTTAAATTTACTTGTTTTTACGTTTCTATCCTACTCTTCTATTGATCCTTTACTAGATTTATTTTCTTTACATTTTTCACTTTTACTAAAGACGCATTTCATTCTCTTCTGCATCGATTATTATCAACGCAACAGATCAATTACGCTAACAATGATTAAAAGTACTATGGATTTCTTCAGTTTTCTTCTCTTTCTTCTTGTTAATTTCTTCGCCTTTTTGTACTGTGCTGCTACTAACTCTTTTTTTTTCAATATTTTCCTTTCCCTTGTTTATTTGCTTTCCTCTTTCTCCTCTCTTTGCGTTATATACTATGCTGCTACCAACTCATTCTTGTATCTTCTCCTTTCCCATCTTTATTTCCTTTCCTCTTCATTCTTTCTTCCCAATTCATCTTTCTATCTTCCCTCTCCCCCGTTTATTCCCTTTCCTCTAGCTCCTTTCTTCGCCTTAAATACTGGGCAGCTATCAATTCGTCCTTCCAGCTTCTCCTTTTCCTTCTACCTTCTCCTTTCTCTCGTTTATTCCCTTTCCTCTTCCTCCTGTCTTCGCCTTATATACAGTGCAGCGACCAACTCCTCTTTCTATCTTCCCTTTTTCCTATATTTACGGCGGAGAGCGGAGTTAATTTATTATTCTAGCTTCCTCGGGCCCACCATTAACTGTACCCGAATCAATAAGACGCCGTACAGGATACATTGAAAACACATCAATTTTGAGCAAGAGGATTGGAGGGAGGGAGGGAGGACGGGCAGGAGGGAGACAGGAATGGAGGGAGGAAGGGAGGGAAAGAGGGAGGGAGGGACGTGAGTATATAGGAGTTGGCGAAGCAAGGAGAAACAGCCAAGAACATGTGACAAAATATCCTCTTTATCTATTTATGTTATGTATTGAATCATTCATATAAGGTAAGTAATATTCATTCCAGAAGACTCGACAAAGGTAACGAAGCCGCGTAGGTAAAACGAAGCGTAGAAGAAGCGGCGGAGATACAGTAAAAAAAAGAAATCTTAATTATCCCGTAAAGTTTCAGCTAATGAGATTTTTTTTGCCTCATCTATCCCGAGCTAATTACAGCGGATATTAAGTGTCTCGCTGCGATAAGTAACTGGCCGCAGAAATATCATCGCAAATGGAAAATGTCTAAAAAGAAGTTGTAGCAAATCTCAACTTCAATCATGTAGGAAAGTAGGGAAGTTTTGAACGAAATAGATATATGAGAACTTATGAAAGAAAATGCTTTATATATTCATGTTTTTAATTACAATAAAATAAACAATTCAGTCAATCATTGGAAAAGCAAATATTTAAAGTTTCTAAACAGAGAGCTTCGTTAAAAAAAGATTAGTGAACACATCAAATGAGAATTGAAAGAATATAACATCCCCGAGTTGATTAGGAACATTTTTCTTATCATCCTTAAAGAATGTTATGAAGGCAAAAGATGTGTGTGTGTGTGTGTGTGTGTGTGTGTGTGTGTGTGTGTGTGTGTGTGTGTGTGGGGTGGGAGTCATGCGTGTCCGAACGAGCGTACAAGGTGTGGCGTCTTTTTTTTACTTTTTACTAATTAAAAAAAAGCGTAATGCACCGACCAATATCCCGCCCTCGAAACACTAGCAAAATACTTGAAAACTCGGTTAGTAAAAGAGGCAAAAGGAAAAAACACCACGAAAGAAAAAAAAAAAAAACGCTTCCTCTCCTTCCGTCACATAAACCGAGAAAAAAATATAACAATTTCTAAAACCACACAAACGGTTCTTTCCCTAACACTAAGCGCACCTCTGGAAAACACCTCTGAATGGAAGAAGAAACAAAAACGGAAAAGAAAAAAAAGAGAGAAAAAGAGAGAAAAGAGAAAACAAAACTTACTCGCGCTCATCCGTCTCTCCAACGCACCCATAATTGTGTTCACCGTTCGGCCCCGAGCACCCATTTCCCGAGAACTTAGTGCCCTGCTCCTGCTATTTGTCCGGCGCTGGGGGGCCGCTCCCTGCTCTGGCCGGGAGACTCGCCGCCACCCTGAGGGACGTCGCGCCGCACCCCTGCATGCAGACGAAGCTCGCTCTCTCCCTCTCCCTCTCTGTCTGTGTCTCTGTCTGCCTTTCTCTCTCCCTCCCCCTTTCCATCTATCTATCTGTCTTTATCTATCTATCTCTCCTCTTTCTCTCATGTGTGTGTGTGTGTGTGTGTGTGTGTGTGTGTTAGGGCGTTGGCATATGCATGTGTGGTGTGGTGTGTGGGTGAGGATATTCATAATGCATTCATTTCTCCTCTCTTCATCTTCCTCTCTCTCTCACACACATACATACATACATACATAGTGAGCACACATACATCAGCGTTAACAAGCCGTGCGTCCCTCGGCCCGGGTAACACATGGGAACGTTGCCCTCTATAAGTACACCATTTACAGAGCCTCAGAAGTACCCAGAAAATAGAGAGAATCACCTTTAAACACCCAAACCTATAAACTATCCGCCACAATAAAGAAAAAACTACCTTTACGACATGGCAGGAGAGGGGAGCGACCTACCCTACGAGGCCAGAGGGGCGTGAGGGATAGGGCTGAGCGAGCAAGATTTAATCGCCCCCTTACATGACCGTATAGGGGCGTCCGGTGGGCCTACATCCTCCACTAAGCCTCCACAGCCCCAGTCGGACCCGCGGAGGAGGGAGGCCCATGCTGGCTCGCCCTATACATGGGGCTGTGCGGTCTTTGTCGTCTAATTGAACCTCTTTGAGTTAAGTAGCTGACGGACGTTCGTAGAGGCGGCGGAGGACTGTCACATTTACTACACCATTTCTTCTTATTGTGTCGGTGTGTGTATATAGACTCTTGGTGTACACTGGGCGCTCTTTATTGCGCTCACTTCCAGCACTCATACGTTGCTTCTTACTCTCGTACACTAACCTTTCTCTCCTTATACCGTTCATACTACCCTCCTTTTTTCACCTACCGCACGTTCCTGTTCGTCTCTTTCGTTTTCCTTACTTTCAAAGACGATTCTTTTTTTTTCTTATTATATCCCTGGTACTACTTCAACTTGTATTTTCCTTACCTACCACACGTTCTTCATCCGTTCTCTCTCACTATCTCTCCCTTTCTCTCCTTATATCGCGGGTAGTACAATGTTCCTCCGTTTCTTTATCTCTCTTACACCTCCCCGTTCCTCCGCACTCTCCTACCTTACACTACCTCTCCCTTTCTCCCCTTATACTACTTCTACCGCTGCTCTCCTCCCTACTTTCTTTCCCATAATTACGGGCGTCTGTGGCTTTGTTTCTCTCGTGTAAAAGTTTCCACCCTTTGTCGCCCTTTTTGACCTCCCCGTAGCCCCTAACCGAAGCCATTTGACCCCTTTCCCTTCCCTTCCTTTCCGTACCTCTTTTCCCTTCTCCGCCTGACCGCCATCGCCATCACCTGCCATCGCTTCCTGTTGTAATTATTCCGCAGACAGGTGTCATAATAGGTAGTTTCGACTTGGTAGCTTAATATAATTTTTTTGGTAATAACACTCTCTCTCTCTCTCTCTCTCTCTCTCTCTCTCTCTCTCTCTCTCTCTCTCTCTCTCTCTCTCTCTCTCTCTCTCTCTCTCTCTCTCTCTCTCTCTCTCTCTCTCATCTTTTCAACACTTCCCCCCCTCCCCCACACACACTATAATAAGTTAGTAATAGAGCCACAATTCACTCGTGGTCTCTTGTGTCTTTCATGACAAATGTTTCGAGAATATTTTCGTCGCAATTTATGCAGCCGGCTAATACATGAACGTTTTTCTTGTACTGGAAGAGTTAGGAGAGGAGCAGATAGAGAGCCTCACCTAATGTTTATATACAAGGAAGTAAAAAATCCTTGCATACATATTTCTGCACCACCGGGTATATTTTTAGGGCTTTGACTGAGTGTTATAATTACGAAAGTTAATATCGAAAATACCATACTACATGAAACGGCATCTTAGTTAAATTCAAATAACCCAAAATCTTACGGAACCACTGACTGAATTTCTTATATTCCTTTTTCACTATTCCTCCTCCACAAAAACAGGGAATAGCCAAGAATTCTCAGATTATGAACTCTGGGAAAGATGAATCCTGGAGAGTAAAACAGAAGATGCTAACAATGAGAAAAAGGCTCGACTGAATGTTGGAAAAAGAGGAAGAGTAAAGTGATGTTGTAATGATGCTGGGATGCTGTAAGCTGTAGTGTATGTATATGTGTGTGTATGTGTGTGTGTGTGTGTGTGTGTGTGTGTGTGTGTGTGTGTGTGTGTGTGTGTGTGTGTGTGTGTGTGTGTTCTTGGGATGAATTGCGAGGATGCGAGGCTGTGCGAGGAGGGGCGTGGGGCTGAAGGGAACGCGGCCATCTCTAGTAATGATCACCACGACCGTAATCAACCTTAGCGCAGTAAATCTCTCACCGGTGTGTGAATTATCTACAAGACTCTGACAGAAAAATTATGGGGCTCTTTATCAGTTTCTGTGTGATCCATCAGAGGATAATTCATGATTATTGTGGCCATGATATAAGCCCTGTTTTTAAAAAGTTGCCGTGGATCACCAGGAGGAGGAGGAGGAGGAAGGGAAGGAGGGAGAGAGGGAGGGAAGGAGTGCCTGCCTGGCGGGGACGAGACACAGCGTGATCTACAACGGTGTGCTGAGAGGCGGGAAAGGGAAGGGAGGGCCACGAGGGGCTTGTGTAAAGGTGAAGGGCTAAGGGAGGGCACAGGAGGCGAGAGAGAGGTGCTTGAGGAACTGAGGAGGCGGAGGAGGAGGAGGAGGAGGAGGAGGAAGAGGGTAAAGGGGACACCGAGGAGTAAATAACTGCTTCTGGAGGATAAGGGGAAGAGGAGGAGGTGAAAGAGAAGCGTTGTTAAAGGAGTTCGAAACCAGTAAAAAGAATTAGGGTGAGATTAAGGAAGACGCGTTGCCAAACAAAGATGAAGGAAAACGGAGCAGGAAGAGGAATTTTGGTGCCAAAGAAGTGAAAGATCGGAGCAAATTATGACGTGGAGTGAAGTCAAGAGATAGGAAGTGAGTAAGTAGATGCGACGGATATTTACGAAGCATTAAGGTAGGTTTTGAGGTGTTGGCGCTGAGGTTGACTCTACTAGTATATTTAGAAAACTCAATACTTGGAAAATAATGTTCCCTAATAACCTTTACGTACGAGGGGAGTCCCCGAATCTTTTTAAAACGTTGGATTTAAGAAAACATGTTTACAGGAGTTCGCGCCGCAATATATCAGCCGCCTGAATTAGATAAATGTTGTTTTGAGCTGCTTTAATGCTTGCCTGCCTAACCCCCCCTGCTCCCCCTGACCCCCCCCCCCCCATGATTATCCGAGAGAGAGAACAAAACTGTGTCTCCTCTATTGGCTACATAACAGGACACACTGGGACACATACATGGCAAGCTTGAAGGACGCTAGGAAAAGACTGACTACACGAGGAACAAAGAACAAGAGTAATTAATCATGTATTCGAAAGGATCCTTACATCGTTACACTCAGTTAAGTGCAGAAAATATTATATAAGGAAAAAAGTGTCTTGAATTGCATACGAAGGGTAACAAAGGGTGGTTGCATATTCATGAATCCACCGAAATAAAGCTGTTTGGGAGACTTTTAATTAATGAAAGGGAAAGTGGATGGCACCTTATTGTATATAGTTTGTTCTTGCACACACGCACACGCACACACATACAACTCCTCACACAGACACACACACACACACACACACACACACACACACACACACACACACAAACACAACACAAACACCCAAGACTGTGTTGTATATGCATAAGATTAAATACATCAGCAAATTCTTTCCGGAGCGCCAGCACATAAACTTCATCAGAGACAATTTAGGGCGTGTTTTCCAGGCCTAAGCACCTCTTCTGTTTCAGGGGCGTAATATATTCCCTCAACGTAAGCATGTGCATTTGTTGTTTTGTAAATATTAAGCTAGGATAAAGTAGGAGAAAGGAGCCAGAGGAGGAGGATGAAAGGAGGAATGAGGAAGAAGAGGAAAGGAAAGAGAAAGAGGAAGAGAAGTATGTGGCAGCCGGGGAAGACAGAAAGATAGAGAGATAAATAGAGAGGAACGGGGAAATGGAGAAGGAGAAGGAGGAAGAGAGGGAGGGAAGAGGATGAAAGAGGAAAAGTGAAGCAAGCCGTCCTTTGAGAAGAAAAGAGGGAGGGAAGGAGGGAGAGATAAATGGTGAGTAAGAAGGAGGAAGTAGAGAGAGAGGGAGAAGAAGGGAAACGGAAAGGAAGAAACAAAAGGGAGAGAACAAGGTGAACAAGAAGGGGAAACAAAGAGTACTGAATTATTTATACGAGGAAGAATAACAAGGCAAATAATTCATCTCAGACGTGAACACAAATACACAAAGAAAAAGTACAAAGAAAACACACACTTAAACACACACACACACACGCCCCTCCCATCACACCCACCCACACTCGAGAAAAAAAAAAACGGAAAATGAAAGAAAAAAGGACAAAAACAAACAGAGGAGAAGGCAAGGCAGGGGAAGGAAGGGACGCAGCAAGGGACACAGGGCCCAAGGAAGGACGTAATGAAGGGGTTAAGATGAATAATGCCACTGAAGTTGTGACGTAAACAAGCGGCCGTTTTACAGTTTTCATCTTGCCTCACTGTTTACAAGGGAGGGGACAGGTGAGGGGAGGGAGGGAGGAGGGGAGTTGAGGAAGGCCTGACAGGGATGAGGGGATGAGGCCGGGGATGAGAGCGGTATCTTCAGGAGCTCAATTAAGGGAGGACAACTAAGAGATGCTCGCCTTACATCACGGAGGAGGAGGAGGAGGAGGAGGAGGAGGGAGGGATGGAAACACGCGCGCACACACACACACACACACACACACACACACACACACACACACACACCTTAGCCAAGAGAGAAAACATCCCTTTGAAGACCCTGGCGGTGAGTGACGTGCGGTGCTCTGCGAATGATGTTTATGTAGCGTCTTTCCATAACATTTGCCACTCAGGAAGACGGACAAGGTGTGTATCAAAATGAACTTCCTACCTGCTCACTCGAAACACCTGAGGGCTTACTTACTCAACCAATTAACCTTCCCACCTTGACGCAAATAGTAATAAAGTGTAGAAATCGATATCTTTATGCTAGCAAGGTATTCGTTATTAAATATATCGCAAGACGAGGAGGAGGAAAAGGTACTGGGCTACATTTAAACATTTCGGCGGCCAAGAACACATATTTGACAAGGCTTTCATAGGAGTTTTGGGTATTTCCAGGGGTAGTTTTGTGACCCAGGTGATAGTTTGACACTTCTTCTGTACCATCAACCTAAAACAACAATCATGAAAGCTCGATTGATATCCTTTTCGGCCTTTGATAATAATATATGTGAAAGGCGGGATCGTTTAAGAATACCGACCAGAAACATAAGCAAACACTTCATAAACTAAACAATCTCTAAGCATCCATTTCCCTTAAAACCGTGAGGCGCTCGTATAAGTGCTAAACAAATTCCGGCGTTACGTACACACACCTTCATACGTTTTGCAGGTAAATACATACGTTGATTAAACTTGCGGCAATAAACATAAAAAGCCGTGAAAACTCTGTCTTATGAAAAGCTTTGTGTAGGAGGCAACAAACGGCCAGGCGGAAGGTGTGTGTGTGTGTGTGTGTGTGTGTGTGTGTCGTAAATTACCGCCCATGAATCACATTACCACAAAGACAGCCGAGTAATAATCCTAAGAGAGAAATATAATCTAACAAGGGAGGGGGGTGAGAGAGAGAGAGAGAGAGAGAGAGAGAGAGAGAGAGAGAGAGAGAGAGAGAGAGAGAGAGAGAGAGAGAGAGAGAGAGAGAGAGAGAGAGAGAGAGAGAGAGAGAGAGACATGTCGTTATATCAGAAATAAAGAACAAAGTCTCTCTCTCTCTCTCTCTCTCTCTCTCTCTCTCAAGAACGAAACGAAGGGAAAATCTCATAATAACAAACAATAAAAGAGAAGAGGAGGAACAAGAAGAGAAGAAGAATGAAAAAAAATATAAGAGTTAAAAGGAAGAAGAAAAGAAAGAGGAGGAAGAGGAAGAAGAGGAAGAATGAAAATGAGTGCTGGAAAAGGAGGAATGAACGTAGAAAAGATGAAAGAAGAAACCGAATAGATGTAAGGGTTTAGAGAAAGAGGAGGAGGAGGAGGAGGAGGAAGAGGAGGAGGAAGAAGAGGAATGGAGGAGAGTGTTGGAAGAGGAGGAGGAATGAACGTGAGAGTTGAGAGAGGAGGAAAAGCCCACTCCTCTCACAGCCCCGAGGTGGATCAATATGAGGGAGTCTGGGTGAGAGAGAGAGAGAGAGAGAGAGAGAGAGAGAGAGAGAGAGAGAGAGAGAGAGAGAGAGAGAGAGAGAGAGAGAGAGAGAGAGAGAGAGAGAGAGAGAGAGAGAGAGAGAGAGAGAAATATACATACACTAACATTCATTCATACATATATACATACAAACATACACATGAGAGACACAGACATACACGCAACGAGATAAAAAGAAACACAGACACACAGCTAAAGCCATACACAGGACAGAGAAAACGAGGATCATATAGAAAAAAATCAAGAGAAAAAACAGACGAATAAAAAATTAGACAAAGGTAATGCAAAAACAGATCAAAGATGAATGATAATTAAAAAGATGCGCCATTAGTAAAAGAAAAAGTAAACGTATTAAAAAGTGAGAATGAGACAAAGAACCAGCCATGATAAAAAAGAGAGAAAGAGAGAGAGGGAGAGAGAGCGAGAGAGAGAGAGAGAGAGAGAGAGAGAGAGAGAGAGAGAGAGAGAGAGAGAGAGAGAGAGAGAGAGAGAGAGAGAGAGAGAGAGAGAGGAGAGAGAGGAGAGAGAGAGGAGGTGCAAGAGAGAGATATATAAATGTGTGTGTGTGTGTGTGTGTGTGTGTGTGTGTGTGTGAGAGAGAGAGAGAGAGAGAGAGAGAGAGAGAGAGAGAGAGAGAGAGAGAGAGAGAGAGAGAGAGAGAGAGAGCGAGAGAGAGAGAGAGAGAGAGAGAGAGAGAGAGAGAGAGAGAGAGAGAGAGAGAGAGAGAGAGAGAGAGAGAGAGAGAGAGAGAGAGAGAGAGAGAGAGAGAGAGAGAGAGAGAGAGAGAGAGGAGGAGGAGGAGGAGGAGGAGGAGAAAGGGAAGGAGGACGAGGAGGAGGAGGAGAAAGGGAAGGAGGACGAGGAGGAGGAGGAGAAAGGGAAGGAGGACGAGGAGGAGGAAGGGAAGAGGACGAAAAGGAGGAAGGGAAGGAGGACAAGGAGGAGTAAGAAGACGAAAATAAGAACGATGAGAAAGAGAACAAGAAAAAAATGAAAGAGGAGCAGTAGGAGAAAGATCACGAATAAAAAAAGAGAAGGAGGAAAAAGCAGGAAAAAGGAAAAAAAATAGTACTGAGAAGAGGGACTGTCGGTGGTAGTAAGGAGAGGAAAAAACAGGGAAAGGGAAGTAAAAAGGGAAGGAAGGAGGGCGGTAGAGGAGAGAAGAGGAGAGGAGAGAAAAGGAGAGGAAAAAAGAACAGAGGAGAGGAGGAGAGGAGTGAAAAGAAGAAAATAGAAGAGGAAAGGAGAGGAGAAGAGAAAGGAGAGGGGAGGAAAGGAGAAAAGAAGAGAGAGGAGAGGAGACGAAAGAGGCTTGCTGCTGTGCTGGACTCGTCTATTTCACAGCAAGTGGACCTCCCCTCCTGTAGGCTTATTCCCAAATGTTCCTTTCTCGGGGCAAGACAGTGAGGGTCTCCAGGAGCTGTAAGGGCCACTGTCGCACCCCACCTGGCTGTCTCCTCGACCTTACTGCCGCCTCGTTTCACCTCCGGCAGGTCTGTCTTCTCGAGAAAGCCGTAATTTAGCGCGTAAGAGAGATCACAGCATAAGAAAAGTCTACGTCTGCGTTTTTCGTTTTTACTATTCTTAATGTTTTTTTTCTTTTTCTGGGTCTGGTAGTTCGTGTGTGACACCCTCTCTCTCTCTCTCTCCTCCTTCTTCTCTCTCCTGATGGTCTTATGATGCTGTATATCCTTCGTCAGAGCAAGGCCATGTAAAAAATAGCCATTGTCCTGAAGCTCCTGAGGGTGGTGACGCGGCTTCCACCTCAGGGCCTCCGAACACACGATAAAAAAAACATAAAAAAACTACGAATTAAACAGAGAAAGAAATTAAACATATACAACCACACCACCGCAACTCCAGCCTCGAACAATACATGATTAGAACCTGAATTAATATACTGGCATTCGTTACTTTTTTTGTGTGTACAGTAAGGGAAATAGCTCAGGGGCCCAAAAAATAATAATGAAAAGAAAAAGCTAATCACTATCCCTGTGAAAATAAAGTATAGATGAGTGACAAAAAGAGAGGTCAATTTCGAGTTCGAGTGGACACAATTACAACTACAACAAGGCTTTTTTTTATTCCTGTTGTTATCTCTTGTTTCTGATTCTCTCCTTATCTACCTCTAACTATCCAACAATCCCTCTATTAATGCGTGTTTACTTCGTCTGCGTTCGTCTTGTTATGTCTCTCGCTGGGATATTTTGTACCTGTCAGGAGTTACAGGTTAATTAGCTCAGGTGACCGCTTGTGAGGCTCCGTGATGCTGGTCGCGTCCGCCTCGCCTTCCCTCGTTATCTCCGCCTCGCCACGGGTCCAGAGGTGAACTTTTGGCCGTGTTAAGATTCCCTCGAGAGCTTGTTTGTGCACGTGAACCATTGTAAGAAGGCATTGTTGTCTGGCATCATTACGAACCGGAACTATGACTGAAGAAACGCAAATGATCAACTTCTTGTGATGAATGATTTTACCAATATCACACGATTTATTCTTCATTTTCATATACATATATTTGCATTGGTGATCAATAATACAGGGACTCCATTATTTTTCCTACCTCTTTATATACATTTCTTCTATCACCAATATTACACGAGTTGCTCTTGTTTTTATTCATTTTACAGATCTCCCAACATATGATTTAGTCAGTCAGAAGAGATTGCTATTTATTAACCCTTCAGAATCTTCTAAGAAACGTAAATAATGTACCTTAATAACGACTGTCCTTTTACCTCTACCAATTCTATTTATTTTCCTTTTCTTTCTCCTCCTTTTATTAATGACTTTTTTTCTTCAACCAATCTTGCCTATTATCTTCTTTTTCTTCTCTTCATATACAAACTACCAACAAGTGTTTTATTCAGTCCACACGAACCCTTCCCCACGAGAAGGCGGAGGAGTAGGAGGAGGAGCGAGATATTCATTATAATTGTTCTGTATCCGAAAATAATAATTGTCTCCTTTCCCCTGCGCGCGTATAAGCCCCGCCGCCACCACCATCACCACCACCACCGTCGCCACCACCACCAGGCCGCCGCATCTGGGCCCCTCCGCGTCCCCTATTATAATATATCATTGGTTCCATTACGCACAGACGCCAGGTACCAGTGCGTTATGGGCCGCTACTCGCCACCTGCGACGCAAAGATTCCACGCCGCTGTGTCTGCGCGGAGGCGAGGCCGAAGCTTGGTGATAAAAGATGTGATGAGGTGGAATCAATGCCGCGGTGATGTAGTCTGAACTTTTAACGTTAAGATGATGGAGTGTTAACAAAGCACTTATATTTCGTAATCCAAAATGAGGAACAATACTTCACCAGTCATAACGAAGGATAAGATATAATAGATGAATGTAAAAAGATTGAACATTAGAATGCTATACATGTTTTTTAATCAGGCTTAGGAATGAGGTTTTACGTTCGTTAGAAAAAAATATATACTAAACAAACTATATGAAAGAATAACCAATGGAAATATTCACCATACACAAGCTTTTTTTATACGTAGGGTGTAACTTTAGTCTTTCCCATCCCCTCAGAATGACACTGTTCGGCGCAAGTGTTCATCTCCACGGCCTGAGATGAGACTAAGCCTGCGGTGGGTGGAGGAGGAGCAGCCGCGGCCCCGTACTCTGTGGTGTGTGTCTGGCAGGCGGGAAGAACGGTGGGCGAAACTCTGCGGAGATCCATCGAACACAACCACGCAGGTGACCCTCATCAATCAACACTCCCTTCCAGTTCACATCTCCACCAAAATTACACTATAAATATAACATTTGCCAAATCAATGCCTCAATAATGTAAGTTTAATGCAGTTATGCAGCAACATATGTTTGTTTTAATGTGATCCCTGAAACTTTCTTAACGCTTAAAAATACTTAAACAGAATAATAATGGACTGAGAAACATCAATAATAGTATGGACAATGACTTATCTTACTTCCAAAAACAACAAACCCGACTGTAGTGGAGAGAATAACCCAAAATCGGAAGAAAAATATAAAAAGAAGGGGCGAGGAGAGAGGAGAAGAATGTCGGGTGTTCTTGGTTAGGCATGGCGCGGCTCATTCTTGCATTATCTCGCGTCATCTTCCCGGAACACAATCACCTCGCGGAGGGCGCTGAGGGACCCAATATATGGCGGGGAATGGCTGCCGGCGCCCCTAATAGAAGGCGACGACACTTCACGTCACTCAGGCAGGCGACCAAACATGCAGGAGGAATTTTAAGCGGTGTGTGTGTGCGGGGTGGGGTGGGGGGGTGGGGGGGGTGTGTGTGTGTGTGTGTGTGTGTGTGTGTGTGTGTGTGTGTGTGTGTGTGTGTGTGTGTGTAGAGGGGTGGAAGAGCTGAGGGATATGAGGGGAACGAGAGAGAGAGAGAGAGAGAGAGAGAGAGAGAGAGAGAGAAATAAGGGAAAGAGGGTGCCCTGGTGGACATCTTTCAATTACTCTCTCTCTCTCTCTCTCTCTCCTCAAAATATCTTTTTTTTTTAAGTTTTCAAAAGCAGATGAATATTTTCTTTCATACATATTTGCATTAATTTCATACCGCAAAAATCTACATAACTTAATTATACCTAACAATTGGTGCTGACTCTAGGCCTTCAAAAATGTAATGAAAATGATACCCACGAACGTAGCTAAAAGATCTCAGCATGAATCAAAACACACACACACACACACACACACACACACACACACACACACAACACCCCCCCCCAACCACACATACAACCAACCCCACACACACACACACACAATCCCCCCGCACAAACACACACACACTAACCCCTGTCCCCCCACCCACTCCACACACACTCTACGGCGGCATAAGCACGACGGCACCAAATTTGAAAATAATAATGAATTACAGAACGGAGACAAAGACAGAGAATTTAGTGGAGGTCGTAACTCGCGCGGCTCCTGGGGGGGTCTGGCGGCCGGAAGATGGAGTGGGAATGGGTCGGGAACAGGATAGGAATGGAAATGGAATAGGAGAGGAATGAGCCGGGAATAGAACGGGAATGAAATTGTAATGGAACAGGAACGGATAGGAGAGACTGTAGCAGAAATAGGAATGGGTAAGGAATAGGAGAGGAATGAGCTTGGAATAGAACGGGGATGAATTTGTAGTGGAACAGAAATTGGGTGTAGGAATAGGAAACGGTTTAACAGAAATAGGAATAGGTAAGTAAGATGATTAGAATGAAAAGCGAATCCAACAAGAAAAAGATGAATCGGATATAAATGAAAAAGGAAAAGGATAGAAATAGATTGGAAATACGAATAGAAAAAGATTAAGAACAGGATAGAAAAGCAAAGGCAATACAAAGTGAATATGATGAATAAGATAAGTTTGAAAATGAAGAGGAGAGGAATAAAATGGGAAAAAGAATTAGTATACGTTAGGAATAGGATATAATTAGGAAGATAAAAGCGGAATAGAACTACCAGAGAAGGGTAGGGATGATGCGAGGCTTAGCAAATGAGGAAAAGCAATTGTTGGGGAAAGGACTGGGATGGATTAGAAGTGCGTCGGGGAATTTGAGTGTAAGTAACGGTAGGTAGGGTAAAGGAAAGGTTCGAGAAAGGCGCAAAGGAATAAGTTGAGGAATAGGACAGTCAGATACGAAAATACACACGAAGTTGATGAAGATGAATTGTATAAATGAATCTACTTTTTTTCATACTTGTTTTCCTTTAGACGAGATAACGTAAGCAGTCAGAGAGCACCTAACCCTCAAGGAACATAAATAATAATGACGATAAGGAATGAAATATAAATGTAATAATGATGATAATAATAATCCTCAGCAAAAAAAAAAAGAGAAACAAGAAACAGAAATAGGAAAAGAAAGCAAAAGAGGAACAAAGAGAGTGACAGTAACAGCACCACCACCACCACCACCAGGAGCAGCAGGATACAGGAACTCACACTAATACAGGAAACGTGGCCGTGGAAAAAGAGCAGGTATGGGGCGGGGGGTGAGGAGGCGGGGGTCTGGGGGGGGCGGGGGTAAAGTGATAATTACGGGGGACGGAGGAAGTGGACTGAAGGGTGAAATAGGGTGACTCTAACGGCTGTAATTGGGACTTACCTCGAACTGGTCATAATAGGCACCGAGGAAATTGGAAAATATAATTGCCATAGTTTTTTTTTTGTTTGCTTACTGAATACGAATAAAAAATCTCTTTCGCATTCAAATTTAAAAAGAAAACAAACAAAAACATACAAATTTGGTTATGCCTATTCACCTTCCTCAGCTAACAACAACAAAAAACAATAACAACAATTATAATAAGAGTAATAATAGTAGTAACAGGAGCTATAAATAGTTAAATAGGACTAAAATTGGGCAAAATAGGGAAGACGAAGGCGACTTGCAGGAAACTATGTAAATAGAGGCTGGGAGGAGAGAGTTATGGCCGCGGGGAAACAGGTGTGAAAATAAACGTATGGAGGGAGCAGGAGAACGGAGGAAGGAGGAGGAGGAGGAGGAGGAGGAGGAGGAGGAGGAGGAGGAGAAGGAGGAGGAGGAGGAGGAGGACGGGATAGGGTGAGAGTGGAGGACGACGAAAGAGGGGAAGGAGGGTAAGAATGAGAAAGTGGGAAGAAAGGAGAAGGAGGAGAAGGAAAAGAAGAAGGTGGAGAAAGAAGAGGAGCAGGAAAATGAGGGCAAGGAGGGAGGGAGGGAGAGGGAGGGAGGGTGAGTGGGAGTAAGAAAAATAGTTTAAGAATATAAGAGAATAATGTTTCGGTGGGAATAAAATACTGAAACCCACGGAAAAAATAATTATGTGGGAAAATAATAATATAGAATGGAAATAATAAGTCTGGTGGGTGGGCGGCGCGGCAAATGCATATAAACTGTGCCGAGGGAGCGGAGAGGTGACTTTTCTGAATAATTTGAGGTTGATTAAAAGTTTCCCCGAGGTCGTTACGCCTTCAAAAGCATTCCACGATACACACACACCAGGGCGGCAATCACATGAAAGGCGATATAAATATAAACATCAACCCACGCAGCAAATGAGCCATGAACACACACACACACACACACACACACACACACACACACACACACACACACACACAAACTCGCTCCCCTCACACACACAACCTCACCCCCTCCACGGGCACACACTCCCTCCCCTGCCCAACACGTACACACTTCACCCTGACAAGCATAAGTAGGGGTACATTTACCTCAACACAACACCTGGACAACATCCCCTGCGCAGCCTCACCAACACTTGAGGTAGGTCACAGTGCATGCGGTAACTCACAAACACTAGCTCAACACCTACTGAGAACGTGAGGGAGCTGGGACAGCGATCAAAACATCTGCTTAACACCTGCTGGCACTACGGGAGGGTGAAGGCAGGTGTGTGTGTGGGGTGGGGGGGGGAGAAAGAGTTACAAGGAAGGAATGGAGGGAGGCTTTGAAGGGGTGGGAGGGAGTATGTATTAATAGGTAAGGATGAGGTTATTAAGATTGAGAGATAGTGTGACAAAGAGCTGAGTGACGTGACGGGAAGACGGATGAATGAGTAAGCTGTTATTTAATGAGAAGAGGAAGGCAGGAAGGCGTGTACAGCCAATCCAAGGCGGTGTTTTGAGTGAGCGAGAGAGAGAGAGAGAGAGAGAGAGAGAGAGAGAGAGAGAGAGAGAGAGAGAGAGAGAGAGAGAGAGAGAGAGAGAGAGAGAGAGAGAGAGAGAGAGAGAGAGAGAGAGAGAGAGAGAGAGAGAGAGAGAGAGAGAGGGAAAGCACAGGTGTATGAGATGCAGGTGCGCGAATCAAAGCCCGGAAATGAGATAAGATGTAACGGGAGAGGAAATATACACACACACACACACACACACACACACACACACACACACACACACACACACACACACCACTTGATATCGACCACCTCCTCACATTCCTAAACCAAACTCCACATTAAGTTCGAGACAAGAAAAACTGCCACCACCACCACAATTAACCACTCCTCCTCTCTCTATACACACGCATTCGAATTACTTTATATATATTCACATTCTTTTTTCGACTGTATCTAAATCCTGAGTGGAACATATAGCGACACTAAACGGCGTAAACAAACAAAAACTACAGCTAAATGTACCCGAAAACGAAAAATTATCGCCCAAAGCTGAAAGGCGTCACCAAAATGCAAAATTACGAGGAAAAGTTAAATTAATGGCTCAGGCCTTTCGTAGGGAGGAAGGGAGGAGGGAGGGGGAGGGAAGACAGGGTAAGGGAGGGAGGGACATGGAGGTGGAGGTGGAGGGATCATGGGTATAGAGGAAGAGGAGGGAAGGGTAGGAGGGACAGAGTGGAGAGAGAGATAGAGGAGGAGGGATCATGGGAAGGGAAGGGAAGGGATGGCGGGTGAGTAAGAGCAGGGAATGGAAGAGGGATTAAGGGAAAAGGAAGGAAAGGGAAGGAGATAGTGAAGTATGGAAAGGGATCACTGCTAAAGGAGAGGAAAGAGAGGGAGAAAGATGGATGGAGGGGGAGAGGGAAGAGCAAGAGAGGCAGCATTAAATATATAGTGAGTGGGAATAAATGTAGAGTAAAAGGAATGGACGTAAAAGATAGGAAAGCTATTTAACAGAAAGAATGCATGTGGTGTTTTGTTTAAGAGAACATATGTATTTATAAAAGGCAATAACATTTGATGAAAGCGAAAAACAGACACAATAGCTGAATTCAGACACATCCCAACCTACGTTCTATTCCACTCTCATTACTTCCTTTTCATCCCTCATTCCTACTTCCTCTTATCCAACCATTCCTTCATTTTATTACTTTCTTTCACCCTACCATATTATTCCATTCCTTACCACACATTCTTCCTTCATCATATACCATTCATTTCACCCTTCTCTTCTCCATTCCATCCTTCCCTCACCCTACTCTCTCCCTCCCGATCATTCCTCTCCTCTCTCTCTCTCCCTCTCGCTCCTCTCGTATCCCCAGCAGTATACCACGCCTTCCACCCACTGCCTCCTAACTTCAAATAAGAGTTTGGCTAAC
Organism: Eriocheir sinensis; assembly: GCF_024679095.1. Lineage (NCBI taxonomy): Eukaryota > Metazoa > Arthropoda > Malacostraca > Decapoda > Varunidae > Eriocheir > Eriocheir sinensis. The sequence goes on from NC_066547.1 coordinate 6,511,749, forward strand.
ATAAGCGATTGTGGATTTACCTCGCCTCTCGTCTTCCTGCGCGGCGATGGTAATGAGGACTTGTGGACACCTGATCACGAACGCCCCGAAATTAAGGAGCCATGAGGATGAGGTTTTCCGGCCATAAATCGGTTCCACGTCATACTTATTGTTACTGATGACTCGCCCTCGACCCCGGCAGGTGCTCCAGTCAGGTGCACCATACGACCCCCACTCCCCCTCTCCCTCTCCTCATATCCCTCCTCCCCCTCACCTGTTCCTACCTACATGTTGACTCCTATACCTGTCCTCCGTTCCCCTTTCCCCCCATCTTTCCTACCCTCTTTTCCTCTGTCTCTAGAGCTATGACTTTTCCTTTTCTTTTCTGTAGTATTAGATTTTTTTTTTGTTACGGCTTCTATTCTTATTTTTGGCTTCTTTAGTTTCCTTACATTAACCTTTTTCACTGCCTTTTCTTTACTATTTTTATACATGTCTATTGTTATTATTAGTTATTATCGTCTATGTTGTGTCCCTTTTACATCAACGAAGCCTGTGTGTGTGTGTGTGTGTGTGTGTGTGTGTGTGTGTGTGTGTGTGTGTGTGTGTGTGTGTGTGTGTAATTCGGTGTATGCAAATGTATGCTAATCAGGGGCCGTCATGTGACCTATCAGTGGTTTTTTATTGGTTATGAGTGTCGTGTTATGCGTTGTCGGTGGCTTGTTATGCGTTATCGGAGCTGTTAGGCCGTATTAGTGAAGCGCCCGGCCTCATTAGTACCGTGTTGCACCCTATCTACCTACCCTGTCTCTTTTTTTTATTCTTCGCGTTATGTGTTACGATGGTCCAGTGGAGTTCCATGTATTTTCATTCTCTTTTCTTTTTTACTGTATACCTGGTGTGAGAAGTAGGCGTATGTGAAGGGTTTATAAGTATATTTTTCTTAACTTTCGCTCTTGTGGTACTTTATTTTAAGCCATATGTCTTTCGTAACGGTACCTTATCTTTTACATTTTTTTTTTTAGTACAAGTGTTATGTTACGCTAAGTCTTCTCATTACTAAATTGTGGTATTATATGTTATTGCGTGATTATAGTCCTATGGCAATTCCTTAGTGCTTTTTTTTTTTTTTTTTGCCAATAAAAGGGCAATACTTTCTATTCTACGATGCAGCAAAGTTCAGGTTCCTTATCGCTTTTTGCTATACCTCGTCTTGCGTTCTCCATTTTTCAGTGTGTATGTATTATAGAAACCTTATAGAGTCTCCTGCACACTGCAAACTGCCGTCGCTCATACTTCGTGATGTATCAGAGATCAATACAGAGAACTCATGATGTACAAGCGCCATGCAAACGTTTACACAACACATAAACTGGACGGTGTGTATGGGCCGAGGCATCCATCAGGGCCCGGGTGAATAATATATATGCTTATAGACACACAAACACACGCACACGCACACGCGCACACACACACACACACACACACACACACACACACACACACACACACACACACACACACACACACATATATTCTCCCCCCCCCCCAACACACACACACACACGTACACAAAACACACATACCCTTCCTCTAAGTGTGTCGCCCCACGCAAAGCAAATCGTAAATAACGGATTATAATAACTGGACCGTGTTTATTCTTCTGAAAATATCCGCTTGAGAGGCTGCATAATTACGCTGTTTATACGTTATTAATACGATTATTATCTTCATCGTTCCAACAGTGACGCCTCAATAGGTTGCCTGACTTGTATATGTGTAATTAACGTACGCGGTTGTTTATATATTGTTAGTTAATGTTAGTTTGGTACATCAGGTTAATATGGCGCCTATTGATTGGTTTCGCTGTGTGTCTGACGAGCCGTGAAGGATGCACCTATTTTCCCAATGGCTGGTTTACCTACTGTCTGTTCACCTGTCAATCTGTCCATCCGTGATACATAAGGGTCGGATCTTTCGCTCACTCAAACTTATCTAAAATGCCTCCCTCAACTTATTTTTCCTTTGTTTTGTCACGTGTGTGTATTTCACTCACGCAATATTAATAAATCCTAACTGTGTCTAGGTGTTAGTATCAATATATTTACCTTTATTTTCAAGTTCTCCTTTCTTACATGTGTGATCTACTTTACTAAGCTTCAATGTCACTTTTATGATTCTTGTGAAGTATATAATGGTCATAGTCTTCACGGTTAGGGCCCAACTATGCTTGAAATAATGATGTCTTCCTAAACACGGCAATCACATATCTTTCACTATACTGCTTATGAGGGCTTCTGCGGCACCTTGCAGGCTAATGCAGTAGTTTTAGGGAAAATAGCTCCTAAGAACCTGTAAGCAGAATTATGCAGTCATCTATGAAGGGGAAAAACACACATATTCCCCTGCCTTCATCCTTCTCTCCCCCTCTCTTAGCTCCCAGGAGACACAAATTTTTCAAGAACATGGTTTTCAGTGTTGTAAAAAAAAATGTTGATAACGACCCAGATGGAAAATAAGCAGCTCGTAAGTCACGCCGGCGAGCTACTAACTGAAATTACACCTAATGTGCTTTAATTAATTAGGGGGAACGGACGAGAGCGGGGCGGCGGCCATTAGCTTCCCGTATAAATCACGCCAAACACACAGTCATCTTCTACGGTGCATGGCGGAAAATATGATTGAAAAAATAAAACAAAAACGACGGAAAAACACATCACTACTCTTTCTCATACTCTCCCCTCCTCGTCTCTCTTTTCTCCTTCCTTCGAAAACGACGAAAAAAAAATTCCCCTACTCTGTCTCACCCTTCTTCTCGTCTCTTTTCTCCTCCCTTCGAACCCTCTCTATATTCATCGACACTGATATTAGATTACTGGGCCACTTCTTTTGACGTCAAGTACTGGAGGGAAGGAGAGGAGGGAGGCTGTAACGGTGTGTAGCCTTATCAGCTGTTATCTCCTGCGGTAGAGCGGCATAGCAAATAGGTCCCTTGTAGATCATTTGGGTGAGGAGGGCGGCGTGGGAGGGGCGAGGGCAGGACGGCAGGACAACGTTGCATAAACAGGTTATTTTGGACGAAGGTGCAAGGTGGTGGTGGAGGAGGAAGAAAGAAGTGAGGGAAAAGGGAAAGGGAAGGAAAAGTAAGGTTAGGGATGGAAAAAAAGCGTTTGAGAGAGAGAGAGAGAGAGAGAGAGAGAGAGAGAGAGAGAGAGAGAGAGAGAGAGAGCGGAAGGATGGGAGACAAACAATGCAACTAATATATCACCCGCCGCCCCGTCCCCGTATACAGGTGCGTAATTACAGGCTGTTTAGATGCGATCTTTGTTCCGGCCGCTGATGGATGTGGGATTGTTCGTCACCGCGGCCGCCGCCTTGCCGGGCGTCACGCACCGCGCCGCCTGAATGTCAACGAGCGAATGAATGAACGCATGAATGAAAAGAATAGCAGCGCAGATGAACGGACATTCTCAAACGACGATAAATTAAACGAGTGGTGGGGTAAAAAATGCTCCGAGGAAAAAAGTGGAAACGCTACATGTAAACAAAGAGATAAAAAAAGGGGAGCAAGTTAAAGTGGTATTATTGCGATCAAAGATATGAAAAGACAATCTATCAAGGAAAATATCAAAGTAGTAATGTCCAAACCCAAACATTAAATTGTCTAAGGGTAGTAAAACATATTTGAAAATACCAATTGTATGGAATTTTAAAAACGCAAATGAAATTATAGAAATAGGAGATAATTAGGTGCAAAAATAAATAACAAATACAGTTACAAAAGAAATTTCTCGAAGATGAAAGTGAAATATAAAAGAGAAAATAAATTGCGCAGCGGAGAAAAAAAACGTAGAACAAAGGCAAACAGAAAACAGGATAAAGTCTGAGAGTCGGAAACTTTAAATAACACTCACAAACAAACACACGCACTCGCTTACACACGTCACAGTACGTTAACAAACGCGCAAACATTCACACAACTCGCCGATACAAACAAACTCACTCGCACTAAACAAACACTCCTGCAGATTCTAAATTCATGTCTACAAACAAATGCAAACCACACGACCTCTTTCTATAGCTCCATAAAACACACACACACACACACACACACACACACACACACACAGCGGCAAACAAACACAAACAAAGGTCCAGCGTTAAGGAAGGGAGGGACAGGATCCGAACACACGCACATATAATACTTTGTAGATATATAAATGACCATTAGAGGGACAGGGGAGAAGGTGAAGGTAGAAAGGGAAAGAAGAAGACGAGGCAGAGGAGGAAGGAGAAGCCAGGGAACGGAAAAGTAAGAGAGGAGGAGGAGTAAGAAGAGGTGGCGGAGAAAAGGGGAGCGAGAGAGGACTGGAGAGAGGGTGAGTAGTAAGAGGAAAACAGAACAATATAAAGAGGAAAAGAAGAGAGAACGAGGGAGAGCATAGGGAGGAAAATTACAAAAAATAAATAAATGAAGATGGAGGAAAAAAGGGGACAAAATAGAGATAGGGAGAGTAGGAGAAAAAGAAGGAAAGCGGAGCGAAGAAAAATGAAGGTAGGAAGAAAAGGGAAAAATGTAAATATAAAGAGGAGTAGTAGAGAATATTGAGAGGGTGAGAAGAAGAGGAAAACGACATGAATTAGAGAAAGAAGGAAGATGAAAACCCAAACGAAGCCGATGGAAATAAGGAATGGAGGAAGGAAGGAAAGGAGGTGAGGAAAGGAGGACCGGAGAGGAGGAGGAGGAGGAGGAGGAGGAGGTGGACAAGCGGGGAGGTGAGGAGGTGTTGCCATAAGGAAAACATTAAATAGACGCGAGGTAAATAAACATCTACTGAAGGGGACCAAACACCAATGTCGATATTACTATTTTTTACGGGGACAACACAGTAGTTAGCGTAACCCCGAACACCAACAAAGAGCGAGAGGAAGTAAAGAAAAGAGGAATAAACAAGTGTGAGTGAGAGCGGAGGGCGGGAAGAGGCAGGTTGGTGAAACAGGTTGTACGGTTGGTGACCATTCTGGCAATACTGTTTACCGGGGACGGGGGAGGGAAGGAGAGGGATGGGACGGCTGGCAGGGAAGAGGGAGGGACTGGGAGGGCAAGAGGAACCGAGGGAGGAAAGTATAAGGGGAGAGAGTGAGGGAGGGAAAGAGGGAGGGAGAGAGGTTGGTTGGTTGGCTTGGGGTCCTCTGCGGGTCGATTTGGATACAATGTGCCGCGTAGGTCCGTTTGTTTGTTTGTTATGACGTGACAGTGAGCGTCCAAGTGAGGCGCGTCACGTGTGAGGTACAAAATGGGAGTTTGAGGCAATAATGAGCAACGTAATTCTGACTTTGTGATGTTAAGTAAGAAGAGGAGGAGGAATTAAGAAGTTGAGTGAGGGCGTAATCTATCATAGTACTGCTCATAATAACCATAATAATAATAAGTATAGAGGAAAGGTTACTGTCTACTCGTGTGTGTGTGCGTGTGTGTGTGTGTGTGTGTGTGTGTGTGTGTGTGTGTGTGTGTGTGTGTGTGTGCGCGCCGTCCGTTTGTTACAAGGGGGCGGCGGCCTGCGTGGTGCGGGAGTGTATAAATGAGTCGCTGTATTGGTGTATGTTTGTGTATCGTGTTGGTGTTGTACTGGTCTGTGTATTTCAGGAATTATGGGTGTGTCCTCCTGCTTTATGGGCGTGGGAGGTGGCGTGTGCCTCCCCGCCGCGCCCGCCCCGTCACGGCGTGCTCAGAAACCCATCTTTCGTGTGTGTGTGTGTGTGTGTGTGTGTGTGTGTGTGTGTGTGTGTGTGTGTGCGCGCGCGACTTAAGTTATGGTTGCATGTATTACTGCATATACAAAAAGCGTTTTCCTTTCCTTTTATTTTCCCGGCCGTTATATAACACTCGGCAAACGAACAACATCCACTACGTCAGCGTGTTGGTGCGGCGGCCGGAAAGGAAACTTATTCTAGGCCTATCGAAACTACGCCATAGAAAATAAACCCCGTAAACCATAGTCGGCGGAGTGTTTTTTTTTTATTGTAGAAGTAGTAGTAGTAGGGCTTAGAGGGCTTTTTTTGTTGTTTTTGTCGTTGCCCATAAGCTTTTTCCTATATTACAAAGAAAAATGAAGTGTCATTGTACTCTTAAACATCTAATATTCATCAAAAAGCTATTACCATTAACATTAGAATCAACACAAAGAGTTGATTTATCCCTCACCACCACACACCCATTTCTCACATCGTTATTGCCGTGTATGAACAAAGCGTAATCCAGTGAACACCTAAATAACTTCAACTAACTTTACCCTTCCCTTATAAAAAGTTTCAAAGTGCCCCCAACAGGCTTCAGAGGACCCCTGGGAGGCATCGGGTATTCTGGAATGCTTCATATACAGCTCTCGGCGGGCCTGGCAATCCCTCACAGCGCTGGGGTCGTGAACAAACAAGGGCACGGAGCTCACAAACTATACACAACAGTCGTGTTTTCCAAAGAGTCCGAGCCGCGTGCTGGAGCCTTTCTCAAAATTCACCAACAAATATCCATTCGTTCTTGGCGCGAGTTATGACGGCAAGAGCTCCTGCCAGCCCGGCGTCCTACACAACATAGCTGCTGCCTACGCGCTGCTGTGTGGCCAAGACGCTCAAATATATGCTTGGCTAAAGGACATAACGTTTGCATTCCTAGACTATATTCCTTTGGCTTTCTTTAAAGGCTTTATTAACCACCAAAGACTTAATTCAATGGATAAAAAAGGTCAAAAATAGCAATTAATCCATATTAAACTAAACCCTGCAGCGTGGAACCAATGACTCGAGTCCCCAACAGATCATAATCACACAGAGAGGAAAAGACACCCACCACTTCCTTGCGTAAAGCGGCGACTGCAAGCACTTCCCCTGCAACAAGCGGCGGACACGAGCCCTAAATCCCAACTCCAAGATCCCCAGAAGACACTAAAGAAGGCGCAGCACAATGTCGACGGCGTCTTGAACACAATTTCCAGGATACAAGTGTCACCAACTCCCTTTCCAAAACATTGCAGACGTACGAGAACCAAGTTTAGAAAGGATGGCCCATGGTGGCAGCTGCTGTTAACTTATGGTATTGAGGGATGGTCCCCCTTGGAACAGAAAGAGACTAGCACAGAACAAACACTTTTTCCCCCCCTTCTTCCTCCTCCTCTTCCACCCTCCCCCCACCTCCATCGCTCTCTCCTCCTCTCTCCCTCTCCTTCCTATTCCTTGGCGTTCACCCCTTGTCATCCCGCCTCTAGGAAACTCTCTACTCATCTCCCCTCACCACTCTCCCCTGCCTTTTCTTCCTCCACCTCCTGTTTCTCCTCCTCCTCCTCTCCCTCTACCTCTTTCATTTACTCTCATCCCACTAATCGTTTTCCTCATCCATCTTTATCCTCTTTTCATCCTCCTTCCTCTGCTCCCTCTCCTCCGCGCGACACTTCTCCCTTTTTGTTCCTGTTTTTCTTGCCGTGACTTGCAAGGACGAAGCAATTTATGGCACGTTGATTAAATGGATGTTTTGAATTAAGTGAATGTGATGCTCTCTCTCTCTCTCTCTCTCTCTCTCTCTCTCTCTCTCTCTCTCTCTCTCTCTCTCTCTCTCTCTCTCTCTCTCTCTCTCTCTCTCTCTCTCTCTCTCTCTCTCTCTCTCTCTCTCTCTCTCTCTCTCTCTCTCTCTCTCTCTCTCTCTCTCTCGCATATTGCCACCAAAAGGGCTGACGTGTGAGACCAGCAGCGGCAGTAGCAACGCCAGCAACGCAGCGACTCATAAACCAGAGATCGTAAGTGCAGACGAAGGCAGATTAAGTGTAAGGGCAAAAAGTAGACGCATATTGAGGTTTGGGATAGCGGAATTGACTAAGAGAAAAGATAGATAGATAGATGGTGTGAGAGATAGAGAGAGAGAGAGAGAGAGAGAGAGAGAGAGAGAGAGAGCTTAATTAAGAGAGATATAGAGAGAAAGCGATTCAATATATTAGCATTTCTCCATACATCCAGAGACGAGAGAGAGACAGAGAGAGAGAGAGAGAGAGAGAGAGAGAGAGAGAGAGAGAGAGAGAGAGAGAGAGAGAGAGAGAGAGAGAGAGAGAGAGAGAGAGAGAGAGAGAGAGAGAGAGAGAGAGAGAGAGAGAGAGAGAGAGAGAGAGAGAGAGAGAGAGAGAGAGAGAGAGAGAGAGAGAGAGAGAGAGAGAGAGAGAGAGAGAGAGAGAGAGAGAGACACAGAGGCAAAGAGACAGACATTTATAGACAGACAGACAAACAGACAGACAGAGACACACACACATACATACATACATACATACAGACAGACAGACAGACGGACAAAAACAGGGAGAAACTGAGAGATGGGGAGAGTGAGTTCAAGAGGGAGGGAGAGAGGGAGGGAGGAAGGGAGGGAGGACTAGAAAAATAAATCGGAGGGAGAAAGAGAGAGAGGGAGAGGGAGAAAGGCTAGGATGGAGGGAGGAGTGAGTGAGGAAGGGAGGAGAGAGCGGGAAGGAGGGATGGAAAGGAAGGTAGGTAGGTAGGAAGGTAGGGAGGCAGGGAAGCAGAGGAGGCAGGGAGGGAGGGAGGGACCAGCAGTTAAAGTGGCGTGGGTCTTGTAATGTCCCTGCATACGCATCAGACTCGTCCATAACTTGGCCGCAAATAACGGTAAGTACGGTAATGTGAGGCGGACTTTTTGGCCATACAACACAAGGACTCGCCCCCCGTACACCTGGTAGACGGGAGGCACCTTTAAAGAGCCACGTGTAAAAACGGAAGCGGTGTGATCCCTTGCCGCCATTGTGCAGAGTGATGGAAGATGGACGGGAAGGAACGTATATGATTTGGCTATAAGAACATCGATACTGCTTTTTGGGGGTATAGTTAATTGATTGGGAGGAAATGTAGAGGTCACCGCTTACTGTTTACATTCCTAGAGTTTGATACTTAAGGAGGAAGCTGTCTAATCCCTGTGCTAAGCTGAATAACACACACTCCAAGATATTCAAATACACATAACATAGACAACTGTGAAAGGATTAAATTGGATCAACATTCAGCTTCAACGGCAAGTGAAAGGAAATGTGCAAGAAAAGAAACTAACGGTCCCTTTAAACAACCAAAGGAGAGAAACAAAAACTTGAAGTCCAACAAAAAAAGGTGAACACCCTCCTTTTCCAGTGACTCCTTGCTCCGACCTTCCCTCCAGCCCTCTCCCACCCTCCTGCCTTCCTTCCTCCTTCCCTCCTTCCTTCCCTCCCTTCTTCTAGACACCCATTCCCAGTGGTGTTAAGCCTTACATCTCAACTTCTATACATTATGGACGGAAATCACAAAACGATTAGTTCTCCCCCTTGAAGTGGATCGTTCTCAAACTTGGAGCACTACTTAATCGGGGGGGACATCAGACTTCGACTTACGAGATAACTTGAGCCCAACTTTACCCACCTCGGGAAAGCGATCCACCGTAACCCCGTTTGGTCGATCACACTTTCCCGGCTGATCAAGATGACGACCCTAAGATGGGCTGCCTGCCACTCCCGAGGCCGTCCCAGGGAAAATACACGCTTCCTGACGCCTCGGCAGGGGGATTGAGGCTACGAGGAGGAAGATGTGTCTGGCTCAACGCGGGATATTGGGGGAGGGAGGGAGGCAAGGACCGGAGGGGCTTTGAGCATTCCGGGGCGGCGGTGAAGTGGCAAAGTGAAAGCGACGCGGCTACTGTTGGGAGAGGGAGACAGAAAGAGATAAAGAAAGGAAGAAAAGAGTCGGGAAAGATACTTCAACATTCAGCTTTTATACATCTTTTCCTCGTATTTCCACATCTCAGGCCGGGGAAGCGAGTGAGAGTAAGGGAGAGAGAAAGAGAGAGAGGGACAAGAGGGAGAGAAAGAGGCTTTTTCTCTCCCTCCTCCTCCTCTTCCTCCTCCTCCCTCAGCACACGGCGGGGCCCTCACACACAAGTCATGTAAATTTCCAGCGATTCTCCATCACGGAAGGTAATCCCACATTGGTTAGGGATTGCATTAAGCCCCTCGCATCCACACAATTTGTATGATTATTACGGTCTTCCGAAATTAATACTGGGATTGTTGTCCGCGGCGTATTTTACCTTTTGTTGGGGGATGAAAGTATGGCCCGCCTCCAGTGCGTATTGCGTATCGCGTCCGGCCCCAAATCCCTATATGACCTGTGTAATTCCCGCGTATAAAATATGAGGGTATTCCATATGCCCTCTTGCTTGAAATATACACTCATAACTAAGGGCGGCATTTAAACTTGGCGACACACGCTCTGGGGGAGGAAATGATAGAAGCCCAGATATATACACACGGGCGGCGCGCGGAGCCGTGGGGGAAATGGGAAGAGATGGAAATTTCAGAATCCGCGAATATCTGGCGAATACGTATGGGAGAAAATACATCAAATAAATATCACCCGGGAGAGAGCGAGAGAGACCGAAACCGAGAGCGAGAGCGAGAGAGAGAGAGAGAGAGAGAGAGAGAGAGAGAGAGAGAGAGAGAGAGAGAGAGAGAGAGAGAGAGAGAGAGAGAGAGAGAGAGAGAGAAGGGGGGCGGGACAAAGAAGTGAAGTTGTTGCCAAAGTCGGGAGATGAATGGTCATCCCTACAGGAGGAGGAGATAGGAGAAAATATATTCGCTTTACCTCATGTTTCTGGCGGAATGTGTGTGGGCCGTTCCTCTCTCGTATCTAACGTTATGGCCGGAGCACGACCCGAATATTTCTCGGTATTAAATATTCACCCCCGGGTATTACGGATGCAGCAGTGAACATTTAAATACTTCGGCTTGGCTCCCGCGCCTCGGCTCCGTGCTTTGTAGGTGCGCTGACGAAGGGGCAGAAGAAGTACTGGCGACGGTATTGCTTTTGTTGCTGTCAAACGTCACAGTCAAGGGACAACAACCCGGTTTTTAATATTATTTTAACTTGCGAGAATTTCCTCCCAAACCCCACCACAATCCTAGAAATATAAACAGTCACTATAAATAAAATTCGTCTGCGCCACTAGAGAAGGGTCGAAAGAGCACCTAATAAAAATGTAAACAAGAAAATCACACTTCGGTTACATTAAGACTACCGTATATACTCATTTTCTTTCTCTTAACCCCACAAATAACAGTCTTACATCAGCATCGTCTATCCATTCCTCCATTTCAAAGGCCTCTAAAAACTCCTCGAATAAAAGAGTTTCATTCCACGTGTTTTATTCCTCCTCGCGCTGAAGGCTTACGGGTGACTTAGGTGTCTCGCCGCGCTGGGAGACAGGCCATCATCTATTCTTATGGGTCATTTAATTTTGCTTACGTTTGGTGTTATTTAAAGCTTCCTCACCCACCAGACCATGCAGGAGGACCCCCTAAACTATGGTCTACAGGCTCTGCATCATGACTGGGAGGAGATTTAACACACAACTTCTTACAATGTCTTTTCTTTTAGGTTTACAGTTCATCATCCTTTTTTATACTTATTTTGTTCATATTCATTCAGGAGATTTGAGTAACAACACGTCCATTGAAAGAGTTTAAAGCTTACATGTGGTTGCAGTCTCTCCCTCTCTCCCTCTCTCCTCATGCAAGAGTGTTCCGCTTCCCCTCTCTTCCCTCTCACTCACTCATTCACTTCCTCTCCCCGCTCCCCCTCCGCGCATCAGCAAGATCTATGGACTCCTTGTTTTTCCCGCCTACTCCTCGGGTCTTGCAGCGAAATACGTGCGAACATCTTCAGGTGGCGGCGATAGGGGAGGTAGCGCCCCCATGCGGGTCGTCCGGCTACTGCACCTGACTCCCGCCTCCTCCTGGGCCTCCTCTTCCTCCTCTTCCTCCTCCTGCTACTCCTACTTCCCTTCCTACCTTTCTTATTGCATCTTCTGCGCCTCCTACTATTCTGCTTTTTCTCGTCCACTTCGTCCTCCTCCTATTATTTGGTTTCTCCCTCTTCCTTCTCTTCTTCCTCCTCTTCCTCCTCCTGATACTCCTCCTACTCCTACCTTCCTTTTTGCATCTCCTCCCCTTCCTACTTATCTGCTTTTCTTCGTCCTCTTCGTCGTCCTCTTCCTGCTATTTGGCTTCTCTATTCCTACTCTTCTTACTCCTCCTCCTCCTCCTACTAATACTGCTACTCCTACCTTCTTCATTGCATCTTCTTCGTCTCCTACTGTTACTTTGCTTTTCTTCGCCCTCCTACTCCTCCTCCTTCTACTATTTGGCTTCTCCCTCTCCCTGCTCTTCCTCCCCTTCCTCCTCCTCCTCTATCGCCTCCTTTTACTTTCATTTTTACTATCGTTTTCTTTCCTATTTCACCTCCACTTTACCATTTCTCCACCGTTTTCCGTTCCCACAAGTGTCACTGACTTTTCTTTCCTCTCTCCAATCCTCCCCTCCTCCTTCTCCTTTGCCTCCTCTTCCTATTTACCCTCGCTTCCCCTACCTCCTCCTCTTCCTTCTTTTCTTTTCCCTCTCGTTTTCTTTTCTTTTTCTCTCCTCGATTTCACTTTGCTTCTGACTTCCTCCTTTATCGTCTCTTTGGGGGGGGTTACTGATCTAGTTTATTATGTGTGTTTTTGTTCACGAGTGTATATATATAATGTAAAACCAAATCAATTACAGGGACAAAGAACCACTTGCATATATTTTGCCGTGAACATCAATACAAACAGAAGGCGAGTCAGCACTAAGTAATAACAATATATACAGCGAATCGTTAAGCCATTTCGGTACTACTGCTGTGGACTATCGAACAAGGCGAAAACTCAAGCGATCGTTCAGTTTGCAGTAAAGATGTGGGATGAGAAGGGAGGGCTGGAGGAGGAGAGAGTTGAGGAGGAGGAAGCAGAGGAGGAGGAAGAAGAGGAGGAGGAAGTAGAGGAAGACAAGGAGGGCGAGGACTTAACACAAGGAGAAGGATGAAACTGATGAGGAATAATAGAAGAAAGAAGGGAAGAAAAGATAGAAAGAGAAGGAGGAAAGAATGAGGAGTTCAAAAAAGGAGTGATGGACGAGGACGAGGAGAACAATGAGGTGGAGAAAGGGAAGAAAAAAAGACAAAGGGTACAGAAGAGGAACGAATGAGGAGGCGGAGGAGGCGGAGGAGGAGTTCGAGAGAGGATGAAAGAGGACAAAGGTAGATGGTAGAGAGCAGGTGTAAAAGGGAGTTTGGGAAGAGACGAAGGGAAGAAGGTAGAAAGTAGAATAAGAGGAATAGGAAGAAAGGAAGAGGAGAAGAGGAGGTAAAGAAGGAAAGGAAAGGAAAGGAAAGAAAAAGAATGGAAAGGAGAGCAAAGGATAGGAAAGGAAAGGAAATCAAAAGGAAGGGAAGGGGAGGGAAGGGAAGGGAAGGGAAAGGGAAGGGAAGGGAAGGGAAGGGAAGGGGAGGGAAGGGAAGGAAAGGAAAGGGAAAAGAAAGGAAGGAATTAGTAGGAAAAAGGAATAGGAAAGGGAAGAGAGAGAAAGAGAGGGAGAGATAAGGGATAAGGAAACCAGGATAATATCTACGCAGGTAACTCGCGCATAATGAGGTGGGCATCAGGTGTTCTTAGATTGAAACTTCCGACATAAATACGAATTCCGAGGGGCGGCGGGGAACAGCGGGGGAGGGGGGGGGGGGGAGCGTCTCCTTGCGGCCTCGGCATTATCATTACTCCTCCTGGCGTCCTTCCTAACGTTTGTCGGTGAGCTGGTTCCTCCTCCTGCTGGTGGCGAAAATGCACACTCCCAGCTTCCTGCTCCCTCCCCTCTCCACCACTCCTAAATGTACTTCCTTATTTATCTCCCTTCGTCCTACTTTCTTATTCCCTTTTTTCTTTTACTCCTTCTCTGTGTGCTTCATCCCTCCCTACTCCTGGTTACACTTTCTTGTTTCTTTTGCTTCTTTTCTTTTTTATCTGATTTCCCCTCCCCTTACTCCTGGGTCCCCTTCCTTGTTCCTTCCTCCTTGTTCCTACCTCCCCCTACTCCCCCTACTCATAATCGTGCCTCCTTATTCATCCCTCTCCTCCTCTAATTCTTCCCTCTCCCCCTCTTCTACTATTTCTGCCTATATATTATTCATCGTTCTCCTCCTCTTTGTACTCTCCGGCTCATCCCTCTCCTTACACCCTTTATTCACTATTCCCCCTCTTTACTTCCACTTCCTTACTCTTTACTGCCCCTTTAGCCCTCTTCCTTTTATCTTCTTTCTCACCCATATTTGTGCCCAGCCTCTCCTGTCCTAACTATTCTCTATCTCCTTATATCTCATCTGACTTATCATCTACTCCATTTCCCTTATAAAATACTCATGGCGTCTTCCCAGTACAGTCATACACGTTCCTACAGCAATATGTACACAAATGTTCCTCGCTGCACAGTACAAGAGTGGACAGAAACGCCGCCTCTACCACCGTCCTAAACATCTAGGCCTTGAGAGGAGGAGGGGAGGCGAGGGGCGAGACTAAAATTAAAGCCCACTACTCCACCTTACTTGTCTTCTTTCTCTTCTCCGCTTTCTCCTTCCCCTTTCTCTTCCTGTTCCAAGTCCCTGAATATTCCAAACCCAAGGGCCCGCGGGGAGGCGCTGTTGACGGCTCCTCACTAAACTTGCCTTGAGAAACACTAGGACGGGGAGGGCTGGCTGGCGGAGGCGTGCTCGTGTATGTTTCCAGCTCTGGCAGCCACGCTAAATTTTGGGTGCAAGGACTCGTGCTAAGTTTTCGGAATGCAAGGAGGAGAAAAAATCATGCGGTATTCAATCCTGGGCTGTTTTCATTTCTCATATTTCTTGGTTTTTGTGTTTAAATGCTCCAGAAGGTCATGCAAATAACCTGTTTTTTTTTATGGTGGTTAGACGTAGAGTTGAAAAAAAAACCCATCCTGAAGTCCTTTACTCATGCATAAAAGTAGACTAACCTAAGATCTTGTTTTTGGGGTCAATTCATATTTTTTTTCGAGCGTATGTTGTTTGTTTAATATATCCTTGAGTCTTGGCTCTCCTTGTGTACTAATATAACCTTATACTAAAAGATGCCCCCGCCCCCCTACCACACACATAACATCTAAATAAGGAAAAATGACCCTGGTTCCTAATTCCTAAGACTTTTTTGGGAGCCGGGAACAAAACTTGGAGGAGGAACTTTTCTCGCTCGTAATAATACAACAAAGAAGTTTATTCATGAAGCAAATAGTTAACGAGCTCCCCTACGCGATAAACGAGTAGTGCCTAGCGAAGGGCTGGCAATTTGTATTTCTAATGTAGACTCTCATTAAGAAATAAAAAATAAAAATATACCCCGAGGTAGCTTAGATGGAAACAAGACTATTCATTTGAGTGTTAAATATGTATCACTTCCTCTACTTATTCTTGATGCTCATGAAAACATATATCTTAAAGTAAATAAGGATATATGGAAATTAGTAGCAAAGAACTGTGTTGAGCGAAAGTGGAATGAGACTGATTCATGCCGGGATGATGACGAAAGATGACCTTATGCAGAGGACTTAGATAGGGATAATAATTATATGACCTACATAGTGAAGCATCCGCATCTGATTAGGTCGTTCCTGCCTTACGTTTGAAAGCAAAATCGATTCAGGGTTTTTTTTTCATACAGGAAATATTTTTGTGACAAAGTAGTGTTTCAGAGTGAGAAATGCAATAACAAAATCTAAAGCAGAATGGTTAAAAATAAGAGCTACAGCAGTAATATAGAAAGCGATATAATAAAGGACACTGAAAATTGGTGCCAACAAATGAAATGAAAAAAAATATATAAACTACAAAAGAACCAGGACTCGCATCTTTTCCAACCCTCCGTTCTTTCTCTTCCGCCCTCTCTCCTGTCCCACTCTCTCTTCCCTTCCGCCCTAGTCCTTACACTCCCTCTCCTCCCTCCCTCCCTCCCTCCCCCCTGCTGTGTGTAAGCAAGGGAGCTTCAGAGGCGGACAGTCGTGTTAAGACCGAAGGAAATATATTCTACAAGTTTAATTACTTTTCCTAACTCGTTATCAATCCAATTTACACATTCATTAAAACTTCGTGGAGACTTTTCCGGGAGAGCCATCAAATCAAGTGGAGAGCTCACTCCCTCTGTTCACGGTCCTCCGTTCTTGTTGTGAGTCTCTCTCTCTCTCTCTCTCTCTCTCTCTCTCTCTCTCTCTCTCTCTCTCTCTCTCTCTCTCTCTCTCTCTCTCTCTCTCTCTCTCTCTCTCTCTCCCCACGCGCCAGCTTAGTGAATAACAAAAGACATTACTCAAAGGAAAACATAAGAAGTGGTGATCCCACATAAATATGACGATTATGTAATTATGAGAAAAAATCTAGTCTAGTTCTTGACGTACAGAAACATCATCTAAAAAATCCTTGCACTTGATTGAGAGCCATATCATAAAACAACGATACACTGAAAAG
The DNA here is from genome assembly GCF_024679095.1 of Eriocheir sinensis. NCBI lineage: Eukaryota > Metazoa > Arthropoda > Malacostraca > Decapoda > Varunidae > Eriocheir > Eriocheir sinensis. Next base: position 6,528,123 of record NC_066547.1, read on the forward strand.
ACTTAATATGCAAGCACTGACCGTATGGGAATCTATCGAATATTTACCCAACATGACAATATTCCCGCAAATACCTAAAATAAAATAACGGTAACACTATCAAACCACCGATCCTTAACAAGTAACACGAGTGCCCATCAATATGTCCCAGAGATCCCGGTGTTAGTAGAAGCAGGTGTTAGCATCCCTTATCCAGTACTGACGCCTGGCTTACTTACCGGGTCTGTGCTATTGAGCTCCAGCGACCGGAGTGCTCTGGTCGGCGCCGAGGGTGAATGGACGGCATGTGCTAGCTGGTAGAGAGGATTGGAAAGGTCGATTACTTCCCATAATTCACGTTATTCTTCCTGGGGGACCTAAAATATGGGTTCCAGCTCCATATTTCTCTTTTTTACATCGATTGGAGCATCTTCAGTCTGGCAGCCAATTGTTCACAGGCGAATTTTGAGGGAAGTGAGTGGAAAGGGAGGACCATGGGCAGGAAATCATAATAAAAACTCTGGGCAGGAAGTAACCACAAAGAAAAAGTAGCTACGAGCAAATCAACTGGGCAGGTTAGGGTGAAGGCAAGGGTCACACACAGGAAACAGTCAAAATAAGACAACGGTTACCGGCAATACTTGGAGGGGAGGGACAGGGACAAACTCTCAGGCAGAAAGTATAATTCTAATAAAACATTTTATAATCACAAGCGGTTGGATTTGTAAACATAAGAGAGGGAAAAGGTTTGATAAAATCATACTGGGGAAAATTATAACTAATTTATAGTAAATAATGAAGGAATATTATAAGACTACTTACTAATAATATGAAGAAAAATATGATGCAATCAGTGTTAAGTAGAATGATGCTTTGGTTATTTCAAGGAACATTCGCAGCGCGTCTTTGAGAGCTCAGCTTCGTGTTATCATTCGTTAAGCCAGAGGGAAGGGAAGTGTTAGTAGAGTCATGTAAAGACAGTTCTCGAAGATGCTTAAATAAATCATTATTAATAACGAAGTATTTTCGTCTGAAGAAAAATCAACACCTTCACCCAAGCAGGACAATAAAATATGCTTTCTCTTCATTTTCTTGTAAAAACAGAAACCTTATTTCGTAATACTGAAAGGATGTTACAAGTACCCGTGTTACAAACAAGCAAAAGCGACTCATTCATTTGCATATTCTTTTTCAGATCAATTATTAGCCTTGAATAGTATAAAAGAACACAGTGAAGACCCATATTGCATTTTTTTTCTTTTGCTTAACATAAACATCATGCAAAGTATGTGATAAGCAGTCATTGGTACGAAAGTGTAAAGTTTTCCACCGCGGAGTTCAAACGTTCCAGCAGGCGTCCCGGTGTTAAGAGCGGCGCCTCGGTGAAGCACGGCGGGTTAAATGAGGACACGATTCCTTGGAAGGCCACAACCACCCTTCCTCCCTCGCCCAACAAACCGGAAAAACTTGTTAGTGAAGCCAGAAAAGTTCCCTGACACATCATGTGATAGGAAGTCACTTATTGAATATTCCTATGATATGAATCTCAAAAAAGAAGGGTGTGTAAACATTTTATATCAGTAATAATTTACAATTATATATAACTATATCAGAGACCTTAAAAATACGACCTTATCATTATATTATATAACCGTATAAAAATAATTATGACTAACCTTATCGCTAACCTTATGATAACTGACCTGACATGTTTGCAAAATATATATCTATAAATTACTAAAACGTATTTTCCTGAAATTCCGAAAATATATGGAGAATGCTTATAACCGACACCTTATTTAGACAGATTGGATTCATGCTGATCCCAATCCCAGTAAAGCTTCTTCCCGATAAATCATGGCGGCAGAGTTAATAAGTAGAGCATGTGACTCAGAGCCACTCTACTTGGAGAGGCAAAGACTACAGGCATTTCATAAAATTAGAATAAAGATGAAAGCTGAAGAGGTTTGTATAAGCTGCTGATGAAAAAATAAATAGTAGCAAATAGATTAGATTCACTTCTCAAGAAACGTACCGACATTCCAACCCTCGAGGGGGAGGGAGCGAGACAGACGCGTCTTTAAGAACACCTCGCGAGCCGGTGTTCTGCGGTGACCTTATGGGATTTTAATTACCGCGAGATGTACGCGAGTCGCCCCACTTTAGTCATGGGGTCGGACTTGAGTCATCATCGGGAGACTCTTAATGACCCGCGCGCCGCCTCGCCGCGCCCATTAGCACGTCGGGGTCGGGGCGGCGCTGCTCCTCACCCCGCACGCCGCTGTCGGACGCAAGCCACTTTGGCCTCTCTAATTATGTAATTAGGGAGACAAACCCCTGATTTTCCCCGGACTAAATCTTACCCGAAATCGAGAATAGTTGGTGGCGATATGAAAACTTTGTAATTCCTTGGATTGGCCATTAGCTCTAATGCGTGTTTATGGAGCCATTTAATTCACATAAAATGAGGCAAATGCATTGTTGAAAAGGAGCTTCAAGTGGGTGAGAGCGAGAGGAGGGACTCTTGTTCATCCGGGAGTTTGATGAAGCACTACTCCTCCTTCTTTACAAAAACTAAGAAAGTCGATTTTCGAGAATGATATATTAAGTTATTCTTTCAGGAACAGGACACGTTTATGAAATTGTCTGTATCGTTCTATGTTAATCACCCATTCGTAAACCAAACTAAAGGACCAACATCACTAATTAGGCAACAATCTCCACTCCTTTGTCAAGACCGTCCGGTGGCTCTCCGCTGCGAGATGAACGCCGTAACATCGTTCCCGAGCTCGAGGGAAAACAAGAGTTAGAGCCTCAACTAAATATGAGGGAAATGAAGATTTAGGGAATGAGTGCCGGGTGGGCAGATGCGCGAGGACCCAGCCTCCCTCCCTCCCCCAGCGCCCCACTCATCCCACCCCCCCTTCCTGACCCCCTCCCAGCTGCCCCCCCACCCCCAAGTGAGTCCCGCTCTCGCCGCCGTAATCTTGAGTTAGCTGAGGCGGCCCAGCTGCGTCTAACAAGAAAGTATGGCAGCGCCCTAAAGAACTATACAGAATACTTGAGGAGCGTCTAGACATGCCGAGTAAAACTAACAAAGCTTACGAGAAGTATTCATTAAAGGTGTTTCGCTTCATGAATAATGTCCCTATACAACCTTCATCCCTTTCTGCTCCATCCTGTGTGTATTATAAGTCACTTCGGTCACCGCCACTCAAGTCTTCCATGCAACACTTCGTCTTCATCAACTCCTTCCGCTTCTTTCCCAAATGACTACACGTGTTCACCTTGATTTCTCTTTCCTCCTCCTCCTCCTCCTCCTCTTCTCCCTCCTCTACCTCCTCCTTCCTTCTTCACCTCCTCCATCGTCCTTCCGTGCCTTTATCAGTGTAATTCCGGCAGCCTCTAAATAAAATAAAGCTTCGTTCCCTCTCGCGGATATCTGTGTTTCCCCTTCCGTGTTTACATTTATCGATCAGGTGTTACAGAAGAGAAACTCCGCCGACTGGCAATTAACTATCCCGCACTGCAGGTTATCTCCCGGTATGATAATTAATCGATAAATGAAAATTACGGCCTTGTGGGTAATTGAGATGCGCAGCTGCAATTTTCTTGGGTCTAACTACCGGCCGGTGAAATTTAGAGGTAAGTAACCACGCTGTAAAGAGGAGTTACGTGGTGAGTGACAGTAAGCGGGCGAGGGCTGGAGGAGGGAGGGAGGGAGGAACGGGTCGGCGGTGGGCAGGTGAGGAGACAGAGACAGGAAGGTGACAGCGCATAGTCCGAACCGCCACTACCACCACGCCAAGGGTATCGAGGGGCGTGCATGCAGCCAGCCAGTCGGTCGTGTCTCTGCATGCTTGCACGGAAACAAGGAATACTTTACGGCTCCTCCCTGGCCGCGCGCAGGTAATCAAACTAATACTGATGCAAAGTGAGAAGAACGACCCGGGCGAGGATAAAGGTAATAATCCTTAGAAAAATACTGAACGATAAACTCCAACTTCCATCATGAACACCGCCATTACTCGTCACACACACACACACACACACACACACACACACACACACACACATATGCACACAAGATCCATTTTACAGCAGGGATTAAAATGGACTTAAAGCACGATTTCACAATACATATACAAGCTTGGCCCGTTACAAATGGATGTAATTTCCATTCATGAAAGCCGGCATGGGGAGGGAAGGTTTCAGATATAAACGATCACATCACATTAATAAGCGCCTCCCATAGTCAGCTGCTTCTGCCGCCGCCTTGCTCGGGATTGTGTTAATTACTTCCTTACTACGCCACTATATCCTTCCCTATCCAAGCTCATTTATCGTGGGTATACGCATGTGTGTATCCTTTATCCTGCCTCTTCTTTCTGCTAACACACCCACATCCACACCCATGCACACCCACTCAAGCTCCCCATATCCCTCACACACGCACAGACAGAAACACTCGAACAACCACGCACACACATTAATAAGAAACCGTATCATATAGTCTGATAAATAAAACAAATGACAAGGAGAAATAACATGGAAAGAGGTGTAAGTTTTAGGAAGGACAGAGAGAGAAATGGGAGGAAGGGAAATGGGAGGAGGAGGGGGAGGAAGAGCAGAAGGAAGAGGAGGAGGAAGAGGACGAATGCAAGTCACTCCCTACGTAAGAGCAGACAATTAATGGCAACACTTCCTTCCCTCCTTGCGGCCCTAAACATGGCACAACTTGATTGCATATTTCACGCCCAAAATGCTGCTGCTCGGCCCCACAATGCTTCGGTAAACAGAGTGCAGATCCTCCGACGCTGGGGAAGGCGACAGGTAAATGATGGTGATTAAACGAATATACCTGGGGCTTTGGGGAGGAGGGGAAGGGAGGATGAGGAAGGGGTTGGGGAGTGATCTAGCTCGTCGTGTGGAGTTGTGAGCTTAAGCCAAAAAATACTATCCTTTCTTTATCATGTTTTTTTTATTTTTTATCCTAGCTATATGTTGCAAAGTGAGTAGAAAATGATACCCGATTGCTACTAATCTTCTGTTTATGATAATTTGATGTAAGGAAATGAATCATGAAAGGAAGTCAAAACAATGCAGGATATTCTCACCTTCCGTAACTTTACACTCTCACTATTTTTCCCCCTCACGGGTAACAAAACTTTGCCCTTTATAATTCTGCACCTAGAAAGGCCAAGCAGGTGTTTAATTATTATAATGGGTTCTTATTAATTAGCTCACCAAAGGGGATTACAAAAACCTTGAAAAATAAACCCTTTCTGCGAACCAATAATTTTGCTCCCCTTCCTCCATCTCCCACTCTCCTCGCCCTCTTCACTCCCTCGCCTCCCTTCTCTGCCGGCCCTCCTCCACTCCCTCGCCTCCCTTCTCTGCCGGCCCTCCTTCACTCCCTCGCCTCCCTTCTCTGCCGGCCCTCCTTCGCTATCTTGCCTCCCTTCTCTGCCGGCCCTCCTTCACTCCCTCGCCTCCCTTCTCTGCCGGCCCTCCTTCACTCCCTCGCCTCCCTTCTCTCAGCCCTTTTTTCACTCTGTCGCCTTCATTCACGGTCTCTCAAGCACACGTATAAAATCTCACGCCTGTAATTTCTTTCCCTGCTTTCTAATGATGCAGAGTGACGGTAATTAAGATTTGCAGGAGGGGAAGAGGAACCTTATACATATGGTTAAAGTTTTTTTATTAAGTTTATTATCATAAATATGAGCAGTAACTGAACTAATTTTCCTCAAAGTTCAAGTACATGCATATTGAAGCGTTAACGGTTTTCTTTTTTCGTTGATATGAATTCACTTACTGCTGAAGAGAGATGACAAATAAGCTCTGTTCGAGATTTAAGAAAGGAAAGTAACGGCAAAAAAGGGACAAAAAACATTATCATTTTCCTTATTCGTTGAGATAAATTCACTTATTGTTAAAGAGAAATGACAAATAAGATAAAATTATGTTCGAGATTTAGGAACGGAAAACAGCGGCAAAAGGGACAAAAAAGCAGAGTTTCCACGTGACGGATTCCCGCTCTCAAGTTTTTAGTCAACGTTTCAGAAAGGAAAATATAGGCAGAAAAGGAATGAAAAAAACAACAACAGCACAGTTCCCTCGTGACGGATTCCCGCACTTAAGTTTTTCCCCCCGTTGAGAAATATAAGAGAATGACAGCGAGGCTTATTTATGACGAGGTCGTAACTCCTGCTCAGGCACTAACGAGGCGGATCGATGGCTTATTAACTCTTATTAGTGGTAATGACACCCTAGAACGGCCTGATGACTTGGCTGCATTATCAGTAAATATTGTGTTTGGATTCCCCTCCGTAATTTGGGTAATTATATGAATGCCTTAATAGCTCTCTCTCTCTCTCTCTCTCTCTCTCTCTCTCTCTCTCTCTCTCTCTCTCTCTCTCTCTCTCTCTCTCTCTCTCTCTCTCTCTCTCTTTCTCGCTCTTTCTTGGACTTTCTGGGTCTGTCCCCTCTTCTCTCTCTCTCTCTCTCTCTCTCTCTCTCTCTCTCTCTCTCTCTCTCTCTCTCTCTCTCTCTCTCTCTCTCTCTCTCTCTCTCTCTCTCTCTCTCTCTCTCTCTCTCTCTCTCTCTCTCTCTCTCTCTCTCGACTTCTCTCTCTCTCGCTTCTTCTCTCTCTCTCGACTTCTCTCTCTCTCGACTTCTCTCTCTCTCGCTTCTTCTCTCTCTCACTTCTTATCTCGTTCTCTCTTCTTCTCTTGTTCTCGCTTCTTCTTTTGCTCTCGTTCATATTCTTACTGACCCTCTCCCTCCTTTTCTCTCTCAGGCCGGGTCTCCTCGCCGGGGAACACTAAACAGTTGTCTAGACACATTTGTTTTTAATCTTGCTAACAGCCGTGTCCGGGGTCCCACGCAGCCAAGCCTCTCATCCGTCTCATGCACAGACACGATACAAAAATACTGCATCCACATATCTTCCAGTGTGCCTCTCGATGTAAATAACGTCGCTCGAAAAGGGATTCAATTCTTTGCTAAGGGTGGTGAGTGACTTGGATAATACGTCTGCTTACTTTATACTTTTATTTCATTTGATGCGAAGATATAATGTGTTCTTTACTAGTATATTATGGGGAATGGTAAAGTGGAGTTATTGAGTCTAAACGAAAGCGATAGATGAAAATGAGGAGAGAGTTCGATATAGGAAGAGAATAGTCGTTTCTTTTGTTTTATTAGAAGGGAAGGTGTTAAACAATGCGTGACTTGCTTTTTTTTGTGAGGAATGGTATAGTGTAGGTAAGTATATTGAATCTAAAATGAAGGAGATGAAAGAAAAAAGGAGAGAAATGAATGTATGAAAAGAATAATAATTTCCCCACATGATCATTTCCACTTCAACGTGTCATGAAAATTTAAAGCTCAAAATAAACCTCTCCCGCCTAACACAACACGGGGCACACAGATAGGTACCTCTACATACCTTTGTCTAATTAAACGGCCACTGTACCTCTCTTTCGGGCCCGGCGGAGAGCATCACTAACACAATATTATCTCCATCCAATCATACGCCTCCTGCGAGCCCCCAGCCGTACATCAGCTATCTGGGGCCGCATCTCCCCTTCATTAGCGGAGTATAAGGCGCACAGACCCTTTCCTTCACCCCAGCCACCGTGCCGCTCCTCTCCCTGCTCCCTCCCTTCCTCCCGTAGGCCTGGTGCTCATTCCAATTAGATGCGTCAGTAATTGTATGTGTGTGTGTGTGTGTGTGTGTGTGTGTGTGTGTGTGTGTGTGTGTGTGTGTGTGTGTGTGTGTGTGTGTGTGTGTGTGTGTGTGTGTGTGTGTGTGTGTGTGTGTGTGTGTGTGTGTGTGTGTGTGTGTGTGTGTGTGTGTGTGTGTGTGTGTGTGTGTGTGTGTGTGTGTGATGCATGTGTTGTGGAGTTTGTGGTGTTTTTCCCGTGTGAGTTCCGCGTTAATTTCCGTGTTGGTGTCTGTGAATTACATGATATGTTGGACATTTTTTTCTGTTAACTGTTACTACAATAACGATGATTATCTTTTTTTTTTTTTTATTAATATTCACTTTTTTCTATAAACATGTAACACATGATTATGAATAAAAGCATGTAAATGAATATATTACAGGCATTTACACACACACACACACACACACACACACACACTATATATATATATATATATATATATATATATATATATATATATATATATATATATATATATATATATATATATATATATATATATACGTAACTTCTCTAATAATTCCCTGAGTAAACTTCATTTTCATTGAAAAAATACATTTTATACATGTTACTTTTCCCCTTTCCTTTCTTGATGCTAAAAAAAATGTAGTTGTGATGCAAGACGCTTCAGCACTCTTGTAAATATAAGTTTGTTTCGCATGGACCTCACGAGTTCAAACTGGTTTGGATCCTCCTCAGGGGCGCTCCGCGCCAACACGCGGCTCCTCCAGTGAGACAGACAATAAAAACCGTTCCGCCGCGCAGACACTCTGCAACTCCGCCACAGTCTACTCCTAAGCGGCAGAAGTTCATAGACCTATTTGTTATTGATAAATGTTATTTAAGGGGACAGTTATGCATTCAACACGCACCACGCAGGTCGAGCAAGTTTATGTGGCCTCTTAGCTCACACAAAAGCAGTTCAATTTCCCCTGAGGATATATCTCAGGGCCTAAGATGCATCGCGAGGCCACAGCTCGGCAGCGGGGCCTCCAAAACACATGTTTCTTACGAGGCTGCCTCACAAAACAGCTGTCGAGGCAGCGGCCCCGAGACACCTGTCATGACGGCGGGGACGCAGGAGCAGTTCATAATTTACTTTCGCGCCGACACGCCCACGAGGGATGAAAATTTTATAGTCGCCTTGCATGAATGCGGGGCGCGCGGATTCCTGCATGGCGGAGAGGGTGGAAAGGTATCAGCTCACCAGCGAGGCGACTGAAACGGACAACGGAGATATGAGGTAGTCTTAGGCGAGAAAGTAAAGTAATGAATTATAAAAGCACGGAGTCAAATCAACACGAGTGCATGAGAGAGAGAGAGAGAGAGAGAGAGAGAGAGAGAGAGAGAGAGAGAGAGAGAGAGAGAGAGAGAGAGAGAGAGAGAGAGAGAGAGAGAGAGAGAGAGAAACACAAAGAGAATGGGTGGAGGACGACAACCCGCGGCACAAGGCACCCCCCCTTCGCCACTCTCCTAAGTCGCCTCGCGGCACCAGAGTAATGAGTGTCCCCGGCGCCGTGTTTACAAGCGGCCGAGTTGGATTTCCAGTTCGTAGTAAGTCTCGCGGTGTGTTTCCCTCCGTGCTGAGTTTAGCGTGGGTCCGAAGGCGTGTGTATGTGTGTGGGTTTATATATATATATATATATATATATATATATATATATATATATATATATATATATATATATATATATATATATATATATATATACATATACAAATGTGTCATTTATACCCATGGTCTGATCACGTGCTGAACTCCTGTGTCCTGGCATAGATGGTTCTTACCCTCCACAGGTTTAAGGGAAAATGAAATGGAGATGGCATCGAGGCCACGCGCAGCTCACCGTGTGCCACTGTATCTAGTTTTAACTCCCGAAAAGATCTTTGAGTTGTTCAGAGGAGGAACAATTAACTGGTGAGACATCTTTTCCTTGGCTCGTTGCTGATCTCCTTCTGGTCTGTGCCACCTGCCCCTTTCTTCCCTGCCCTCCATCTTTGTCACACGTGACTGCGAGGAGCCACCAACTCTGTCATTTAGTCTATTTATGTGCATCCGCGTGGCTTCCGCATGGTTACCCCACTTTTTTTTTCTTTGTGTGTGTGTGGTGGTGAACACCAATATCCATGTAAATGGGGGAGGGAGGGGGGGGGGAGAAGGGTAAACATTTTATCCTTTTTCTATTGTAGGTTCATATATATAAATATTTAGCATAATCGAATTATGATCCATGTTGAATGTATGTGTTTACACGGCTTTCCAGAAGTTGACCCTTTCTGCTTAGTGTGAGTCGCCGGCCACAGGAAGCTCTGATAATCCAGTTTAAGTGTGCCTTCATCTTCCCCGTATTCTCGGCATGAATCTAGTCAAAGTTTTGCTTTCGATGTCACCAAAAAATAACTGTGACTGGATAAAGCACACCACCAGACCGATGCATATCGTGATCACGTCAATCCTCCACGTGCATGCAAATTTAAGATAACCGTCGCACCGAAATTATGCAGTGGCATATTTCTTTCCTTCCTCGAATCAACAGAGGAAATAAAACATAAAAATTAGTGCGTGGCTGAAACATTGCTATGGTTGTCTGGGTCACGGGAGCCTTCCACCTCACAACAAAAGGCAGGTGTACCTCAGACGGTGTCAAACAACTCATCCTCGGCACCCACGTGTGTTCCTGGCACTCGGGGCTCACGGAATCGACATATTTCCGACAGACACATCAGACGGTTATTCCGCCACATCAACAACTATCGCTGCCCCGGAAAAGCGACGCGGGAAGGCGTGTCTGGGGGTGATCCAAGGCTGAGGACAGAGAATATTCAACGCCTAACCAAGACGAGCAACGGTTGGTTCGCTCTTAATTGTTACGGTGTGAAGAGAAGCAAGAATTACCATCGACTCTCTCCCTTTCATCCCTTGTGCCCCCTCGCTGCCTTCATCTATACACCGAGGAGAGGGTGCAGCTGGCGGCATGACGGGCGGCAGGCAGACAGGCAAGGCGGCGCGTCCCCCCGGTGCCTGCATGGACGCGTCACGGCGCTGCAAGGGGGACGCGATGACAAATGACCCGGCGAGCGTGGCGGCCGGAGTCGTGCATGACGATGAAAGGGAGCGGCGTGATTTGCGTGCGACATTTGTTATCTATTGGCACAAATTACAAATCATTTCCTGTAGGATTTCTTGGAGGTGCGGGGCGCGACAATAACTTAACCCCCTATAACGTTTCTGCGTCTGTGATTCATAATGACTTTAATATCATGCGGGTATTATCATGCAAATTGAATTTCTATCGGTATGATCGAGAGTGAATTATCATAATAAAGGGGCTTTGGGAGACGAATATCAGGGGCACAGGGGGAAGGGGGGAGGGAAGGAAGGGAGGGGAAAGGAGAGCATAGGAAAGAAGTCCGGGAGGAGTCTGGTCTGAACCCGTTAGGAGATGGATGACGAGAAAATTGGTGATAACAGTCGGAAAAAGACACGAAAAAGCAAACACCGACACAGACACCTGCCCAGCGGATCCCTGAATTATGGAGAGAAGGTGAAAGGGATGAGGAAGGAAGCATTAACCAGAGGGGAAAATGGAGGAAACCATCACGAGGAAAAAGAAGAATGATGGGAGGGAGCAGCAATGAGATGAGACACGATGCACGGGAAGCGAATGGGAATGGTCGGTGTGAGGATGCAGGGGGAGGGTAAGTGAGCGGAGAAAATGGGAAGAAGTGGTTGAATAGAGAAAGGTATGAGATAAAAAGGAATAAGTAAACTTTCACCCTCATGGAAAAGAGGAGGATAGGAGGACAAAGTGGGATGATAAAGTGTTAGAGCACGTAAAAAGGGATGAATATCAAATGGGTATACTTGTCTAGAGGGAAAAGGTGGGGAGCTCATGAGTTAGAAATTGATGTTAGCATGACATTATGGAGGAAAAGAAGGACTGAAGGAAAGAGGTAAATGAGGTAAACGAGATGACTTCAGATAAACATGGAAGGAGGGAGAAAGACAAACAGACAAACACGAGCACACACACACGCAAACACAAACACCGAATCAAAAAGAGGAAGAGATAAGAAAAATAGAAAGAGAACGAGGTGGAGACAGGGAAGGAATGAGATAGCGAGAGGAACCAGAGAGAGAGAGAGAGAGAGAGAGAGAGAGAGAGAGAGAGAGAGGTAACAGAGAGAGAGAGAGAGAGAGAGAGAGAGAGAGAGAGCAAAGAGAGAGAGAGAGAGAGAGAGGAGATGGAGAGAGAGAGAGAGAGAGAGAGAGAGAGAGAGAGAGAGAGAGAGAGAGAGAGAGAGAGAGGAGAGAGAGAGAGAGAGAGAGAGAGAGAGAGAGAGAGAGAGAGAGAGAGAGAGAGAGAGAGAGAGAGAGAGAGAGAGAGAGAGAGAGAGAGATAGAGAGAGAGAGAGAGAGAGAGAGAGAGAGAGAGAGGAGAGAGGAGGAGAGAGAGAGAGAGAGAGAGGAGAGAGAGAGAGGAGGGAAGCTTGGCACGAAGGCAGAACCTCCACAACAAGTTACGACCCAGCGCGGGAGATCTATGGCGGTGAATAGATTGGGGTGTGTCCGCTCACTGCGACTGTGTAGGATTGCTGTTGATATATATTTCGGGCTGGCGGTCCCGGGAAATCTGGAGCGCAGGTAATTACGTGGCGGAGGAAGGTGGGCGCGGGGAGGGAAGGAGTGCAGGTGATGTTAATTAGCAAGGAGTAATATAACGTCGGCCCAGAAACTTGTATAAACTGTGGCGAAATTTAGGTTGTCAGTGATGTGTTTTTTCTTATCTTCCGGTGCTATTTTCCTATTTTTTTTCATCTTTTCCCGTGTTCTCTTTTTCTTTTACTTTCCCACTATTTCCGGTTACAGAGAACGATGCATTTGAAAACACGAACCACACATATATACACAAAAAAGCCTCAGATAAGGACATAAACCCACAAAAATAGTCACTGTAAAATTAATATAATGAAGAAAAAATGCAGAAAAGAAGACCAGATTAAGACAAACCCCCTCAAAAATAATAACTAAAGAAAACGACGAACCAAAAATCAGCACCCACATCCAAGCCTCAAATTTAATCCCTAATAATACCGACATGGAGGTGCAGGTAGGGGATACATTACAGGGAATCAGTTAATGCTATAAAGCAGAGACGCCATTATATATCTTGGCGGGAAGGGAAGTGCGCGGCCATTATGTCTCCCGATGAACTGCGGCTCCCACGATTTTAAAGCTCCGTGCCCCCATAGATTGCAGGTAGAGATGATGACGTCACGCTTTTGAGGGGGGGAGGGATTGAGGGGGGGAGGGGGATGTGATGGAGGATGCAAAGATGGAGTAGGAGAAGGAGGATTTGAAGGAAGAGCGGAAGGAGACGAAGGAAGAGGAGGAGGAGTAAAAGAAGAAAAAAAAAATAAGTGCGTGACGAGGAGGTTGAGGAAGAGAAGGAAAAGAAGACGGAAGGAGGAGGAGAATGAGGAGGAAGAGGAGAAAACAAAATGAAAAAAATAAAAAGGAGTAGATGGAGAGAAAAGGGGAGAAGGGGAGAAGGAGGAGAAGACGAAGGAGGATAAATATGTTTTTCTTCCTTTCCTATTCCTTCTTAAGCTTTCCATTATATATTTCTCTTTTCTTATGATTTGCTTCCTCCCTCCTTTTTTCTTCCTCTCTTCCATGCTCTTCTCTCCTCTATCCTCTCTCTTCTCTTTCCTTCCCTATCCATTCTTTCACTAACCCTTAACACTCCCTCTCCTTCCTACCCCTCCCCCAAACCCGCTATAGACGAGAATCTACAGGTCTATTTCCACAATCTTCAATCCTCTTCCCGTATCCCATCATTACCGCCGCCCATCTCCATCTCCATCTCCCGCGTCATCGTTTAGGGCCATTTCTCAATTTCCCAGCTGCCATATCTCCATTTTCCTTCATCCGCCTCAATCCCTCTCTCTCCTCGGACCCTCTCAGACTTTCCCCTACCCTCTCTCTCGCTCGCTCGGTCTTTCTCTCCCGCTCTCTCTCTTTCTATCTACATTAAAAGACTAGATTTCGGTCGAGGTATTCATTTTCACGGCACATTTTCCCTTCTTCAACATGAACCCGTCAGAGAAGATGCCGTGCTCGTAGATGTGGAAGAAAGAATCCCCTCGGCAACCCATACACGTTACGTATACGCTTATCAGAGGCCACACGTCAACATCACCTCATTTTTAGTCACCTCACCTACTCGTTAAACCTCCAGCCCTCCAGGATATGAGAAGCTCAGCAACCTGTTCACGTCACTTACACGTTTATCAAAGGCTACACGTCAACATCACCTTATTTTTAGTCCCCTCACGAACCTGTTAATTAAACCTCCAATCCTCGCGGGTATGGGAAGCAAGAGTGAGGAAAGTGAGTAAACCGTCGACTTGGGGGAAGAGAGAGAGGAAGAGGCGACCACCATTTAGCCACAGCCGGTAAATAAGTCTCCACTTTGGGCCTGACAGCACCAGGGTGGCGTCAGCAATCCCTTAAGACCGTAAGTTACTTCTTTTCGTAATTCTTCTTCGTTATCAGGGCGCGGCGGTGGGCGTGGGCGCTTCGGCGGATCCTTTTAGAGCTGAGCTGGTCGGGTGCTCGCTCCGGGCGCTGTCAGGAAGGGCGTGAAATGTTTTAAAGAAGTAATGAGATCTGTATCGAGGAATTTACGGCCGCCTCCGGGAATTCTTGACTTTTTTTCGGCTGCTTCGTTTAGCTTTCCCCGAATCCACACAACGCGGGGCTTTGTGGAATGCGTAGGCGTTTGCTGAAGGAATTTTTGTAGTGCTCTGACTAGGAGGTATATTTCAGTTCTCTTGCGCAAGTTTCTGTTTTAAGAGATTCAGTTTTAGCGTCTGGAAGTAGTCAAATTGAGGATATAACTTGGGATTTTTTCTCATGTACAAGATAAATCCTTACCACCATAATCGCAGAAGAGACCTAAAACTCCTCAACAGAGGCCCGGATATCAGGCACTAAGGAACCCACAGTGAGTCATCATCATCAGCATCATCGTCATCATTATCGTCATCCCCAAGAGATACCACGTGACGAAAAACTGGCCAAGAAGCAGCTGACACTCTCCCTCCTCCCCATCCCCCAATCCCCAATCCCAGCACCCCCTCCGCCCACGCGCCGCCCTCCCCCTCAACCACTAACTCCGGAGACGAGCGATAACTCCGAGGAAAATGGGAAGGTGGCTGAAGGCGACACTAATTATCGAGTTCATAAAAGCAGGGAACCAGGATGTCAGGGTCAGAGGGGCCGCGGGGAGGGGAGAGGCGGGGAGGGAGGATGGGAAGAAACGGAGGGGGAAATAATAGGAAGGAAAAAGGAGGAGCAGAGGAGAGGAAAATGGAAGAATTACGTGAACTATCCTGGAACCGAAAAGGGAGGAGAGAAAAAAAAGAGGTATTTCATGGAAGTGGATTCGCGGAAGGAGTAAACCGCTTTCGAGAAAGAGGAGGGAAATTAATAATGAAAATATATCAAAGGAAATTAAGAGAAAATGGTACCTCGAAAAAAATATGGCCAAGGAAATAAAGAAAAATAAAATGAGATAGGAGCTAAAAGGAAACTAAAAGACTGCAGTGAGGAGGAAAAAGTAAACAGAAAGGAGGGAAAGAAAGAAGGGACAATGAAGGGTTAAAACTTAGGAACATGATGGTTAACAAGGTGATGCAACAGAGAATTCACCAGAACACAACTGTATAAGGAGAGAGAGCAGAGCAGGGAAGGCAGGAAAGACATGAATTCACGTGATGAGACAAAAGTCGTGACGAGTGGAACCTGAATCCACAAATTTGACTCCAGCGAATCGGTTTCCGTCATTTCGATTCTCCGTGATGACCAAGTAACTCAGGTGGAGGAGATGAAGCCGATGGGGAGGACACGTAAACGAGCGAAAGGGATGAAGAGGGAGGAGGAAGGGAATCATGTGGGGCGGCGGATGACTTAGAGAGGGCAAGATGGGAGATAAGGAAAGACCGCGCGGCTACAGAGGTAAAAGAAAAGGATGGATGGACGATTTTAACCTAAGAACCCAACAGAGAAGACCAGGTATGAAGACGGACCACCAGGTAAACTCGAGTAAAAAGGAGGAGTTCTCTGTGTTAATTAATATGAAAACAAGCACAGGTATCAGTATATGAATCTTAAAACACTCGACTTCACTTTCCGCACAACAGATGAATCACTCACACGTGCAAATAATCCTTAAGGAGCCTGAGAGCGACTCCTGAAAACAGCGTGCGGCCCTTCCCTCGCCCTTTAGGATGCCAGGGTGGCCACTATTCCCTCGTCCGAAGAATATTCATAAAACCCCATCCACGAAAGGTTCATTATTCACCCCTCCTGGCTCCATGCTTCCTCCCCACCCCGCGCGTCTCCACCCTCTCTCTCTGCATCCCTCCTTTCTCCCCACTCCCTACTTCTGCACATCCCCACCCTTCCTCTCTGCGTCCATTCCTCCCTCCCTCCACAGTCACCCCTCCTGGCTCCATGCTTCCTCCCCACCCCGCGCGTCTCCACCCTCTCTCTCTGCATCCCTCCTTGCTCCCCACTCCCTACTTCTGCACATCCCCACTCTCCCTCTCTGCGTCCATTCCTCCCACCCTCCAACGCCACCCCTCCCTGCTCCATGCTTACTCCCCACCCCATGCATGTCTCCCCATTCTCTCTGCGTCCCTTCCTCTTCCTCTCCCCCTCCCTCTCCCTCTTTAGTTATGGCCGCTCCTCGTGAGACCAAAATCACACATTCAACTCAGTAGCGAAGGCGGCCAGTCATGCTTCCACTTTAATTGGTCTCTGACACGGCCCTTAAATTCAGTCCCCCCTTGAGACCTCCTTTATTCGGTGCATTCCCCATTTTCTCTCAGTGGGGTTATGGGTCCCCGCGTTCACCTCCCGGCTGGTTTCGAATGGCTGGGCTTTGTTTGCATTCGGGTTGTCTTATTTAATTTTTTCTAGGTGATGGGCGATCTCCGGGGGTGTTCGTGTGACGTCACTGCCCGCTGGTGATTGGTGGAGAGGAGTTGGTGGCCTCGTGGCTGATTGGTGGACTCGTTACGTTGGGGCATATTGATGAGTGACTCCATGTTCTCGCCCTCTGCTTGCTATTCCCGCTGCATGTAGGCGACTTCTTATATCATTGAGGCAGGAGTTGGTTATTCTTTTATTTGCTCCGCCTTTCTGGTGTGGCTTTGGTTCTTTATATTCTTTTTAGGACGGTATAATTTTTTGTTTTTTGTTTTTTGTTCATTTATGTCTACATCTTCTTCGTCGGCTAAACTTCATTCCTACATTGAGTTTTGTTTGCCTATCTCTTTATAAACACATATCAATAGGGTTCAAGAATTCACAATAGAAGAAAAGTATAATCGTAGTTAGTTGATATTGTATTCTCAGCACGCGCGCACACACAAACACGTCCGCACACACACACACACACACACACACACACACACACACACACACACACACACACAAATAAACACATACAACAACACACATACAAACAAACAAACACACAAACATCCCTTAACCCACACACAACCCCCTCACGCAGTCACACACACACAAACACACACACACACACACACACACACACACACACACACACACACACACACACACACACACACACACACACACACATCCACACACCCAGACTTAACTCTCTGGCGGTACACTCGCCTATAAAACACCTGGAGAATTTATGTCAAGCAATATATTTTGAGGGAACCCACTGCAGCTGTCCCTCGTAAATATTAGTGTGATTTAATTCTCTTTCCACCCCATTATGGAGGCCGTAATTGCACAATGAGAGAAAATGTTATTATAATCTGCCGTTGCAATAACCGACTCTAATTATCAGCTAGAAGGCATAGCAAGAAGGCAGACGAAGGGAGGCAGAAGGAGGCCTCTTGGGGAACTCTTGTGTAGGGGGGAAGCAGGACGCAAGGCAGACAAGGAGGCTCTTTCGGGGAGGAACTTTCTGAACTTCTTAAAAAAATGTCGTTTTAGGGAAATTTCTTCGGTGTTAAGAGGTAAGAAAGTTCGGCGCGCGGGTACTTTTGGTTAAGCTCTAAATGGAAGGTTATTTCAATGAGTCCTTTATGAGGGATATGATCGGTGAACACGGAAGGGGAGACCGCAAACGGAGGGCGGCCATAAAACGGTCACATCGGTTAACCTGACTCTCTCCGCCTATTAAGGGAACTGTTTGAAATTGACTCCCACTGTTTAGGGACCCTCACACCTAGCTTCTTTTTTCTTTCGTTTTCTTGATAAATAAATGCATCTAGAGGAGTTAATTACTGTTACGTGAGAGGAATGCATTTATCAATTTATTCATATTTAGTTTTATATTTCTTTCTTTCCTTTCTTGTTTTCTTTGTTTATTTTTTGTTTTCTTTTTCCAGATTGTGAGCATCAGTGACGTCAGAGAATGCCTAAACAACCAGTCCACGTGCCTCCCGCCGCCTGCCTACCTGCCTGCCTTGACTCTCTCTCTCTCTCTCTAGACACATTCTTCCATGAGTGGACTTGATGAAGCTTTTGACGGCCAAACTTTGACTCGTGGAATCTCGATAAACTCATTTTCATTTTTTTTTATTTGCTCTTTATATAATCTATTGTGCTTCAATTATTTACTCGTTATTTTATGCAAGATATAAACCATACTCAATGTACTGCAATAAATGATAAATTGATGAACTCACACTTTGCACACGCCGCCACTCCCCCCCCCCCCCCCCACACACACACACAGTCTCGTCCTTACGGTACAGTCAAGTCAAAAAATGCAAACGTGTGCTTTTTTTGTGTGTGTGTTTGCAAGCGCGAGTCTGAGCAAGGACACGGCGTGACTCTCCCGCATCTCCCCCTCCCTCGTCTCTCCCAATCCCCTCTTCCCGATCTCCACTACCTCCTCATACGTTGTCGTCGTCGTGGTGGTGGCGACGACGACTCATCTCAACGCAACTCGACTCGACGACCGATGCTCAAACCGTCGTCGTCGCCGCCAGCAAATCCACCTCAAAATGTAGTTGGATCGTGAAATGCCAAATTCATGGGGCATATTAAAACTTTTTAATTGCACATTTGTTCTCCATAATACCTGTCCACTGTCGAACTTGTCCAGTAAACCAACGTTGCTGTGACGTGGGGACGGGAGGAGGAGGAGGAGGAGGCGGAGGAGTTGGAGGGAGAGAAGGAGGAAGAGGAAGAGGGAGGAGGAGGAGATGGAGGTGGTGGTGGTGGTGGTGGCGGCGGGCAAGGAAAAGTGGCTCAGAATAAGAGAGAGGGACAAAAGGAAAAAGAAAATCTGGGTGCGTGCTGTATCCGTAATTTTTGATAAGTTGTCTTGAATTGAAGAGCGAACCAAAGACGTATGATTCACGGATAAGCAGAGATAATCAAACACCTAAGAAACACTATCTAAACTAAAAAGAAAGTAAACAAAAATGAGTGAGTTTTTTGTGCCGACGCGGAAGAAAAAATGAGAAGAAAAAATGCTACAAGGACGAGGCGGAACAGAAAACGAGAAGAAAGCAAACAACAACGCCCATCAAAAGTTCTCAATGTCAAGTGATCGCCAGAAAGTTTGCCCCTACTTGTGAGGGGAATCGCCTACCCCGGGATGGCCGCGAGAGGATCCAGAGAAGTAGAGCAAAACTTACGTCTACTTCACCTCCGGATCTGAACTCGCTCTTTAGTGACTCGTGATTGTAGTGTAGCGTACTGTGAGGTTAAGTTTTTGAGTGCAAGAAGTATCTTTTTTTTTTCTCATTCTTGCTTTCTTATATATAAATTGTGGTTTCCTCACTGCACGACTCTTAGTAATTTTGTTTATGGGACGCGATTTTCAGGCAATGACTCCTTATCAATTAATAGCTTATGTTTTAATGATTTACAATTTGATGCATTGGATATGATACAACTTTGTTCCTCACTTTTTTTCTTTTTTTTTTTTTTTTTTTTTGCGATGGGACGTTTTGGAGAAATCTTTTCCTTTACGATTTTGCACCTAATCAAACATCATTCATATCTATTGATGTTTCTCCCTAAACCATCGACAATGTTTGGAGTGAGACATAAAAACGATACATTACGAGCACCTTTTATGCTTATGGGAATTTCGAACCACCGCAAGAAAATAAAATGGACGTACAAATAATGATGTTTGGCAGATAAACGCGGAAGAAAAGAAAGGAAATTGAATAAGGGAAGAAAAAATCCACGTAAATCCAGGCGAGGAGGCCGATAACTTGCTCCCCCGCCGGATAAATTGAAGCCGGAGTCAGGGGAAGAAAGGGGCAGCTCAATGGGTGGAATAATAATACGTAATAATGCACCTGCGGCCTTTCAAATTTTCATTACAAAAGGTGAGATACGAGGCTGCTCTTCTACACCATTTACAGATTCCCGCCCGTCTTGTGAATGGCTTAATATTTCTCCGCAGAATCCTGGATCGGGAGGCAAAGGGGGGAGGGAAGGGGAGAGGGGACGAGGAGGAGGAGGAGGATAAGATATGGGAGAGAGAGGGTGAGTTTGTGAGGGGGGGTAAAGGGTGCACGTGGCAGTGATGGGGGTGAAGGGACTGGCAAGTGATGGGAGGAAGAGGAAAGAGATAAGACTTACCGAGGAGACAAAACCTAGACCAATGATGAGAAAAAGGTAAGGAAAGTGAAACATCGGAATGCAGACAAGAAAACCTATTGCAGTGAAAGTGAAATGAAGTGTAGAAAAAAAGCAAAAAAAAAAATCTAATGCAGGAAACTGAAGAGAGGTGGGCTAGCGTAGGTGGAGAGAGGGGTGAGGAAGAAGAGAGAGGAGAAAGTGAACGTACAGGAGGATCGAGGAAGAGGTACAAATAAAATAAAAAGTACCAGTGTTGTGAATGACGGGGAGACAGATAAAGAGAAAAAAGAAGGAAACTGAGGAGAGGCGGGTGTGTGGACGTGGAGAAAAAGTAGAGAAAGAAGAAGACGAAGGAGAAGGAGGGGGGGGGGGAGAAGGAGGAGGAGGAGAAGGAGGACGAGAAGGTATACGAGAAGTGAGGAAAAGGTACAAACAAAAGAACTATTGCTGTGAATGACGAAGATAAATAAAAACAAGGGAAAGTAACAGAGAAGAGGAGGATTTGTGTATACAGGTGAAGAAAAAATGGAGGAAGAAGAAGAAGAAGGAGGAGGAGGAGGGGAAGAAGTGAAGGTATACGAGGGGTGAGAAAGAGGTACACGCCCCTTTAAAAACAATGCCTAAGAAATACACTAATGCGCATTTCATCTGCGATCTATGGCCCCCACCTCCCTTAATTGATCCTTCGAGACCTGTTCTGAGTTTCTTACGGCGCTGCCTTCGTCGGGGAGTGGCGGGCTCCCTCGGCGGCTCTTGGCCAGACACTGATTAATCGGCGCCGCGTCATTTGGAAGCAGGTGTTGTATTTTCTTCGAAGGTAATGACGCCACTTAAGTCTCCCGGTTATTGGGTGATATTTAAAGAAGGGATAAGCGTGGGAGTACTCTGTTGAGGCTTTAATTATGTGTTGTAGTGGGTTTCCATGTTTTTATTTTGTCTAAGAAAGAGTAAATCTGATCCCTATACCTACGAATACAACACTAAATACAGAATAGAAAGAAACGTAACCAATGTAACTTTAGGATATATACAAAATAAGAAAAAAAATATAAAAAGAAATCACACAAGGGATGAAAGTGAATGCAAATTAAAGACCAAAAGAACATAAAAAGAACGTAAAAGATGTGAATTTGTTATAGTAAAGCTTGAAGTGCGATACGAGAGAGAAAAAAAAGAGAGTATGTGAGTGTGTGCGAGAGAGAGAGAGAGAGAGCAACACGCCTCCGCTCCCCCGTGGCAATATTCAATACACTCCCCCGTGATGGGTGCCCACTGGCCCTCCACACCCTGAGTACTGACTTCCAAACTTTTCCCCACGGTGACACATGGCGCGCCCCCCCCCCCCTCCCTTTACTCCCCCTTTCCCTCCCTGTCTCTCCCTTCCTCCCTGCCCCTTTCCCTCTGTCTCTGTCTCTCCCTTCCATACTGATTCCCAGCGCTCCCTTTCCCTCCCTGTTCCTCCTTTCCTCCCTACTCCTCCCTCCATTCCCTTTCACTTCTCTTACTCTCCCTTATTGCGTTTTCTCGTCCCTCCCCCCTTCTCTCTCTCCCTCTCTATCTCTCCCTCACTTTCCTCTTCTTACTATCTGCACTTGCCACTTTGTTTCTCTCTTCTCTCCCTTCCTTTCCAAATGCCTCTCCCAGCCTCTTTCTCTCCTTCCCTTTCTCTTCCTTTCTTTTGCTTCTTCTCTCCAAATTTAGGCCTTTTCCCTCATTTTCCTTGTCTCCTTCCTCTAAGTTTCCCGTTCAATTTAATCCTTTTCTCTCCCTCTTCTTTATTTCCTTACGTTTTCTCCTTTCAATAAACTCTTTCTTATCTTTTTCCCCTCAGTATCCTTTCAATAACTTTCTCCACCTAAACTCTTCCTTATACTTTCCCTCCCTTTTCCCTCCCCTTTCCTTTCCCTCTATTCCATTCCTTCTCCCTCCCCTTAATCCATAAACCTTTTTCCCCTTCTTTCCCTACCCTTCCCCTCCTTGCCTCTCATCGCTCCCATACTTTTCTCTCCCCTTTCCCCCTCTCTCTCTCCACCCTCTCCTCCTTTCTATCCACATTACCCCCCCCCCCTACTTCCCGTCTTCACCTGCAGCACTTTCACTTTCACTACCACGCCACAACCCGGAGAAAGCGATTGGGTTTTGCTGATGAACGACTATTTTATTTTATTTCCCATTCAAATGTTAGAGTTCTAAAGAGTACGATGTAAGTTTCCCAACAATGCACGTGCGCGAACGTACATACACACACAAACTCACACATGGATGCAACTGTGTGTGTGTGTGTGTGTGTGTGTGTGTGTGTGTGTGTGTGTGTGTGTGTGTGTGTGTGTGTGTGTGTGTGTGTGTGTTGATATGTAAATGTAAAAGTGTGTGTGTGTGTGTGTGTGTGTGTGTGTGTGTGTGTGTGTGTGTGTGTGTGTACTGATGTGTGAACGTAAGTATGTGTTGGAACAGGAAGGCGCGAGAAACTACATCGCACGAGACTGAAGTCACTCACTTGAAAAATAGTTTAACGACCGCTTGATGACACCTGTGAAAAGCCAGCCACCAAAACCACCTTTACGACATTCTAATAAGCGCCCAGGTGATAATTTCGACTGCAGCACACCCGACTTTTTTTTTTTACGATTCTTATGTATGTTTATTTTATGCCTTTCGGTGCCTGCATGACTCATAACCCTTCAACCTCAATCACCTCACCCTCTTACACACATACAGGAGTGCTCATTCAACACAACAACACAAACACATCTCTACCAACATCATACAAACACATACACACCCACAAATCCCCTCTCAGCCCAGCCACAGCAAAACAATCCAATACTCCATACACAGTCTCATCCCTTAACCCACGCACCAACCTGGAAACACACACACACACACACACACACACACACACACACACACACACACACACACAAAACATTTCCCACACGAAACAAACACACACATATACTCACCCATACACAAACCAAACAGACGACAACCCTATACACACCCACAAACCCACCCACACATACACACACACACATACATACACGTGAAAACTATATAGCTGGATTTTCAGTGTGTGTGTGTGGCGACGCGCTCCCTCTGCTTCCCCGTGACTGGTGGCGCCGAGGAAGGAGCTAAATCTTGGGCTGACTTAGCGTCGGAGCTGTTCCTCTCGTCCGTCATG
Source organism: Eriocheir sinensis (assembly GCF_024679095.1). Lineage (NCBI taxonomy): Eukaryota > Metazoa > Arthropoda > Malacostraca > Decapoda > Varunidae > Eriocheir > Eriocheir sinensis. Next base: position 6,551,684 of record NC_066547.1, read on the forward strand.
GTCCGCTATATTGCCCGGGGCCCTACTTAATAACCCGGCCAGTTTTGCCACACTCCAAAATGTTGCCAGCTCTTAAAATGTGGGATTTGTTAGGGCCATCATTAAACTCTTGGCCGTCGGATTTTGTAAATTTGTGGCCCGGTTTTGTGTGAAAGGGAGGAAGGAGGAAGGAGCGAGCTGGATGGGAGGCGGGTGGGTGGTGAGGACGGAGGGAGGGGCAAGTGGGTGAAGGAAGGAGAAGAAGTATTGGTGGAAAGTGGAGGGATAGCGTGTAAGGACTCAGGGATGGAAAGGAATGGAACGGGGTGGAATGGAAGGAGGTGAGACAGAGGTATGGTAGAAAGAAGTATTGGTGGAAAGTGGAGGGATAGCGTGTAAGGACTCAGGGATGGAAAGGAATGGAATGCAATAAAATGGAAGAGGCAAGACAGGAAAATGGTAGAAAAAAGGTTTATGGATTTGAGACGAAAAGTGGTAGATTATGAAGCCTTTCCTTTGATGGTGATTATTTTCGTCATTCATATAACGTTTTCCACACCATTAAAAGTAGCTGCCGGTTTTCTTATGGCCATTTCACACTTGGAGTTCTTACAGAGTTGTGAATAAGGCAAGAGAGTGACTAAAGAACCGGGCATTCCATCACTTGTTCTGATCCATGAGGTCGACGAATTATTAACAAAGAGAGTCGAAAGTTAGAAATGCAGCCATGTCCATCACAGAACACACACACACACACACACACACACACACACACACACACACACACTCCCCCGTCCCCCTCACACACAAACAGTACACACCAACGTTCGCTTGCTTCTTCATGTATAACTTTTGCACTCTACTACTGTTTATGACCTAATCTATAACGAGCATATTTTGTTTTGCTCCTTTACCATCACCATTGTTATAGGCAAAGATATACGCTCCTTTGTGAGATAGATTAATGAGGAAAAGCCTTTGTTTCTTTGCTTTAGCCTTTTATGAATCATCCATGTTCAGCAATTTACAGAGATCTCACGTATAATATAAAACTGAAAAAGCACTAAGCCTCCATAATGGGCTCAGCGGGAATGAGAGAAAAAGAGGCATAAAATTTCGCATCTTCCACCCTGCGGCCATTCGTCACGTCGCTTTTAGGCATCACCATATTGATAAAACTAAAAATACTCTTGAAAATCTGTGTACCATCGATCTCCCTAATTGGTGGCTGCAGAGGGCCCATCGGTCACATCCAAAATACGACCAGATGAGTAAACAGTGGAGATTTATGTTTTTATACGTCATTGGCAGCACCCGAGTGAGTATTGGGTCACGAACACTCGCCCGGAAATACGTCGATACTCCGGGTCCACTTCAACCTTTTTTTTTATTTGCTCTTTTTTTTCGGTAGAGTGGATGTGCGACGAACAGGGTAACAGGACGAGCGAGTGTTTGCAGGTGAGCGGGAAACGGAAAGAGTGGTTAATTAACTGGAAATGGCGAGGAATGAGAGGGCGAAAGTGTTGAGGTGAACGATGGGTAAATGTGGGATAATGTTTATGATGGTGTGTGTCTGTGTGTGTGTGTGTGTGTGTGTGTGTGTGTGTGTGTGTGTGTGTGTGTGTGTGTGTGTGTGTGTGTGTGTGTGTGTGTGTGTGGGGGAGGTTGACGCATGCTGGTGTGTTTCATGTTTAGTATATAATGAATATGTGTTTGTGAGAGTTACGACACACGTGCCTAAAAAATATATATATATATAAATATATATATATATATATATATATATATATATATATATATATATATATATATATTTATATATATATATATATATATATATATATATATATATATATATATATATATATATATATATATATATATATATATATATATATATATATATATATATATATATATATATATATATATATATATATATATATATATATATATATATATATATATATATATATATATATATATATATATATATATATATATATATATATATATATATATATATATATATATATATAAACATATAAATAACGCCCCAGAGATAACATTTCGAAGTTCCGACTAAGCTTCAATGTCCCATTCTATGACGCACCAGAGCATGAAGTGGAAAAAATGGAATATTCAAAACCATATTACATCCTCACTTCGACATGTTAAATTATACATTCATCTCTGTTGACCTATTTGCTTAAACGTGAAATACGTAATAACCTAAAGCCGAATTATTACGTCTTTGAGAATGCCGGTCTGGGGTGAATCTCTTTTAAGTGGTGACCGTCAAAGGCACACGGAGAAAATGCCTTACCTTTGTGTCGATATTCTCAGACGCTTCCATCTCTCATGTCATCTATTTCCAAAGGCTAAAATGGAGTTTAATCGGGTTTCCATGGGTGTTTTTCGCGTTTAAGGTACAGAAGAGGGGGCAAACTACCACCAGGGTCATAAATATACCTCTGGCAATGCCCAATACCCCTTCAAAAACCCTGTCAAATGTGAGGGAGTAAGCGGCGAAGCGTTTGAGAATATGGTCCCAGGAAAGAGACGAGGAAAGTGAAGGCCGTTGTAAGGTGATGCTGTACGTGCTACTCGAGACTGCTCACTCTTATTTCAGATGTGAGTCGATAAGAACATCACACACATCACGGCAAGAACTCGCCGGTGTGGCTGGGCGGCAAAGCAGAACGGATCAGATTACCGAATTGAATCATAAATCTATTGTCATCATAGATCTGGGGCTCGTTACAGAATTAACCGGACCGTTGCATAAATGAGATTAGGAAATAAAGCTGGTGATGACATAAATTGAGCTATCTTACGACGAAGGATTATAAGAAGTGAGTGTGTGTGGGGGGGGGGGGTAAAGCAAAAATAGAGAGAGAGAGAGAGAGAGAGAGAGAGAGAGAGAGAGAGAGAGAGAGAAAAAAAAAGACGCAAATGATAAGCGAAGAAAATATAAAACCAAATTTGAGTGTAATGAAGGGCAGGCCACCTGACGACAAGGACACAGGTGTCGAGGTATCGCCAGGTGTGTATGTGTGTCGTTACCAATCACGCACACACACCCTCCTCCTAATTCCCACCCACACACCTTGAGTCTTTGTTGCCAGTTTGTAGAGCGTAAACAACCCATTAATACATCACAAAGCATCACGTATTTACCTGCTCTCATCGTCACCTCCAAGTCACCTGTGCACGCCTACCTATCACCTGTGTCATGGCTATCAAATATTTACCTTTTCCTGCTCCTTGCCCTCGCCCGCACCTTGTCCTCTGATATTCCCGTTTTCTGTAATCAAGGAGGGCGCGCAACATCCCCCAGACTCCAAAAGTTGCTTCACTTGCATCACTCCCCAGGCCAGTTAAAGGGGAGGTCGGTAATTTTTGTTGTGCACCCAATCAGAAACGCTTGAAAGGGACAGAGAAGCGAGTAGCCATGATGACTTACTTCCTTAGTGAGCATTCAGTAGCTGTCGAGCGTGTCTGTCAACCAATCAGCGAGTGGCAGACGGTAATGTTGTTCTGACATGCAATGATCTGAGGGTCGTGTGGCCTCTCTCTCTCTCTCTCTCTCTCTCTCTCTCTCTCTCTCTCCCTCCTGCTCCTGCTCCTCCTCCTCCTCCTCCTCCTCCTCCTACACCTGCCTCACCTCCCTCACGTGGAGTGTTATGGTCTCTATGTCACGGTTGTTAATAAAGAAGAGAAGTTTCACGAATGAATGTCTTTACACGTTCAAGTGACGGAGGACTATTGACGTGGCCGAGCACATTCATTAAGCGGGGCGTCGGTCCATCCATCGCCCAAAGCACATACCGTAAAGGCTAAAGAAAGACTCGCGCAAGTGACTGCCATTGTCGCCACACATTATTGGACAATAGTGCATACATAAGTTTTTTTTTGTAAGTTTAGATTTAGGGAGCTACAACACACACACACACACACACACACACACACACACACACACACACACACACACACACACACACACACACACACACACACACACCAGATTTTTTTTACAATGATGATGCCTATTTTCTAGTCACCAACATATAAGCCAAAATGTTCTATTAATAAGGTTCCCAGCCGAACACGCCACCGCCACCACCACCCGCGCCTCACACACCCCTTCACCTCCACCTCCCTCATTCCTCATCACGGGGCGCCCTTCACACTCTTTTCTCACCCTTATCATCATTCACACTCCTTCCTCCCTCCTGCCCTCACTCGCTCACCCCGTTCTCCCTCCTTTCTCGCCCACATCCCTGCTCACTCCCTCCTTCACCCTCACTGCTCAACGCCCTCACTCTTCGCCTCGCTCCCCGCCGCCTTTACTCACGGGTTCTTGAATTCATCTCCTCGCCAGCCGCTCGCATTAGCCCGGGCAACTTTACGCAAGCCACGAGTGAGCTACGGAGGCGATGGCTGGCTGGCGGGCGGGAGTTACATGCGTTTAAACAGCTCAAGGTAGTCAAGGTGTAATTATAGTCTCAGGGAAAACTGTACCGTGGGATATACAGGCCATTACCCGACTACACTTTTACGACTGTATCCTTCAGCAACACACCTGCCAGGGCGAAAAAACAACGGAAAAATAACACAGGCGGGGCGAGTATTAAACCTGCTTAGCCTAAAAATCCTCAATGGCCGGGGTTTTAGATTCTGTTGGCGGGTCGTTTTCCAAGGTGGCGAGGTGGTGGTGGTGGTGGCTGACCTGAAGAGCCCACAAGTTACCTGCCCTTGTATGTTACCTGGGGCGGAGACTGAGCTACTGCGGACTCTTCCCATACCCCGACGATATGTGTATGTTTGTATTTGTGTTTGTGTTTGTGTGTGTGTGTGTGTGTGTGTGTGTGTGTGTGTGTGTGTGTGTGTTCGAATTTCACGCCGCCGTACACCGATTTCATTCACTCCTGACCCCACGTTACACACACATATACACACGGTGGGGTTGTAAAGGTGATGGTCGTAGTAGTAGTAGTAGCGGTAGTAGTGTTAGTAGTAGTAGCAGCGGCTGTATTTATTTGCATACTATTAACATTACAAGTGGCCAGACACATAAAAAATAATAAAAAGTCAAGCATATCAAGCCGCACTGTCCTTTGAAACGCCAACTATCTCTCGCTCTAGCTCTCTGTCTGTCTATCTATCTATCTATCTATCTCGCTTACACACATACACTGTCACACAACCCATTCACGCACACATACATGGACAAAAAAATAGTGAAAACCTTTTTATGGAAGCGTTTTCATCATTCTATCAAAGAGAAACTCGGAGATTGTATTTACTTCTCTAAAAGCCACGAGTAATATCCTATGCTTAAGGGAAAGGAAAAGAAAAAAGGAAAAAAAAACATTCACCCCCAAAAAATAAAACATCAGTGCTACAGAATCCAATGCCCTTCCAACTCCTTTGTTATGGAATCGAATCATCTATCTGGTCAGACTTCCAAAGTTAAAGAGAATCAAATAGGCTGAGTGTCGCTGCTTCGATGCTTAAGGGAGGCCCAAGGAGAAGGGTTAGGTTAGGGAGCAAGGGTTTCTGGGTGGCAGCAGCTTAGGGAGGGAGGAGGGGGAGGGAGTAAGGGGGTGTCGGGCTGTAATATGGTACAGATAAGTTACAATCTACGTCGTTATAGCTGTGTTATTGAGTCATTTATCACCGGTGTGGCACGACATCCTATTATTCCCAGGTATAAGTTATGGCCCTTTCGAAATTATGTATTGAATCTCTCTCTCTCTCTCTCTCTCTCTCTCTCTCTCTCTCTCTCTCTCTCTCTCTCTCTCTCTCTCTCTCTCTCTCTCTCTCTCTCTCTCTCTCTCTCTCTCTCTCTCTCTCTCTCTCTCTCTCTCTCAACTCCCAATTTAACTCTTCTATTCCCTTTCTTCCAAATTTTACTGACTTTCCCTTCCCTTCCCTTCCCTTCCCTTCTCTCCTCCCCTCCTCTCTGTTCAGTTCCCTTTTCTCTCTCTCCCCTTCCTCCTCCTTCACTCCCGCTCCCCTTCTTTCCCTGCCCTTCCCTCCCTGTTCTTACTCTCCCTCATACCTAATTCAGCCTTTTTTCCTCTTCCCAAGGGAGGCGGGAGCAGGGCACGTGATGAAAAGAATATTGATAAAATACGGAGCTGAGCACGGCAAGGGGGGAAAGAAAGAGTGTGGAATTATATTGAAAATGAAAGACAGTTAATTAAATGCATTCATAACGAAGGAAATAAAGAAAATATGTTCTGGTTCTAATGATTAAAGGAAAGTATGGGAATGTTGTGCAAAAATAGATGTTGTGTTCCTTAATAATATAAGTAGTAGTAGTAGTAGTAGTAGTAGTAAAAGTAGTAGTAGTAGTAGTAGTAGTAGTAGTAGTAGTAGTAGTAGTAGTAGTAGTAGTAGTAGTAGTAAAAGTAAAGGTAGAAGTAGAAATAGTAGTTGTTGTAATAGTTGTAGTGTGGTAGTAGAAGTAATAATAATAAGAAAAAGAAGAAAAAAAAGAATACTAAAAAGAAGAAAAAGAAAAACAATAACAAGAACAAGAAAAAAACAAGACGAATAAGAAAATCAAACCCAATCTTTCAGAGTTTAACATGAATCTACAAACAATAAACAAGATACACTTCCCTCAAAGCTAAGACGGAAGCTGTATAACTAAATCCAAGAAATGTGTTTAAAGGAGAAGGCGCAGCGTAAAGGGACTCGTGAGGCGAAGGTAAACGGGAGGAATGCAGAGAAGGGGAGGCGAGGGAAAGAATGAAAGGAGCGAGGAATGGAAGATATGAAGTGGAGATACTAAACTAAGGGTGAGGCGAAGGGAAGGGGGACATATTGAGGAGGTAAATCTTGAGCTGGAGTAGCGAGGGAGGAGGAAGAGGAGGAGAAGAAAGAGGAAACGAATGAGGAAGAGTAGGAGGAAGAGGAGGAGGAGGAAGAGAAGGAAATTTAAAGATAGTAGTAGTAGTAGTAGTAGTAATAGCAGTAGCAGTAGTAGTAGAACAAATACGCGAAAAACAAGAAAAAAGAGCAACTACAAGAACAATAAGAGAAAGAAGAAAAGCGACATCAAAGACGAAGGAGGAGGAGGAGGAGGAGGAGAAAGAAAATAAAAATAAAGGTAGGAGGAGGAATAAATGAATGAGGAGATATGTAAAGCAGTTGTTGGGGGAGGTAGGGAAGAGGGAAGGGGGGGTCAAAGGAGTCACCTGTCTACTGTCTACCTGTGCTGCCAATAGTCCCGGCTAATAACCTTCCGGGAAGCGAATAAAGAAACGCATCCAGGAATCACTATTTACATTATAATGAGTCTGGATTTTTCGTGTCGCGAGTAATTTTATGCGACTCTTAATCTTGAGGAAATCGATGCCCGCCATAAATCCTTTCTCTCTGGCTTTTAATCTTCTTTTCTTTCTTTTCTGCGGCACTGAAAGCAACCTGTCGTGAAGCTCATACATCACGACCCTTTGTTATAAATATACTAGCTTTTTTTTTCCTTTACAATTTTCTTAATATACTGTTTCGGGCACACTAAGGAAAACTCTTGTAGTCATTCGTATTTAATGACTCAATCGATGGAAGCTTCCCTTGCTGTTCATTTTATGGGTGTGGTGGCGAATCTGGTGTTTGCTATTCCTAGTGGAGCCGCGGGGGTCAGCTAAGACGGCTATGGGTGTCAGGGAAGGCGTCAGGAGTCAGACGAAAATGGATGACGACAGAACGTGAAGTGACTGTGTTCAGGGGAGGTTTGTCAAAGTGTGATGGGGCGATGCGAGGATGGGAAGGTAAGGGCACACTTTATGAACCACTGAGGAAAGTATAATTTGGAAATATAGAGAAAAACGGGATAAAGTGACACGCAAGCTTTTATGGTGGAATGAACGAATTTGAAAGATGAAGAAACAATGGACTACCTTACCGTTATGACAGGATTTGAAAACGTAAACAGATTAAAGAAATACCCAACGATGTACCAGTTTGAAAGGTAAGGAAACACTGGACTACTTAACCGTTATGATTTTTTTTTTTTTTTAAATCGAAGGAAACAGATAAATGAATGCTGGATGAAACATTACACTCTACAGTTATTGCTATATTCATCTTTACACTCCAGGAGTGTTGTAGGAAGAGCAGGAGTGCAGAAGATGAGCTCAAAAGGTAAAAGGTAATAAAAAAAGCTGAGTACCTTGATTGCATGTTCTTATCTTTACGCTTGGAAGATAAAACTAGCAAAAAGCACCGTCTTCATTGCTGGTGTTATCTATACTCATAATAGATAAAGAAAACAGAATAAAAACGACTACTTTGATTGCTTCCCTGGCGTTATCATGGTTATCTATCTCTACTTCCCTTCGTGGCGGAAATAATCTTTACTTCTGTTGAGCATGAGCGACTTGGACCACTTAACAAAACCAAGCAAACTGTACACTTATAACGAACTGAAGGAAAAAAAGTGCATGATAAAAGTAGAAATAAAAAAAAAGGATTATTTAGAGTCATGAACTCGGTCGTTACAAAGAGAACGACGAGGTGTGACGAATCCTACCCCCCTCCCGCTCATCCTCTCCCTCCCTTCCTTCCTCCCCAACACCTCCCTCCCCCCCTCTACCTTCCTCCCCCTCCCTGAACCCATTCGCCCTGACTCCAAATCTCTTACTCGACACGGGAGTTGAATTACACCTCGGACTTTCGAAATAGATTATTATAGATCCATAATTATAGCGAATCGCGGGAAGAGCGCAAGTTTATGCCGCGATAACTGTCGAGGCTACTGTGTCGCTGCATGTGGAGGGGGTGGAGGAGGAGGTAGAGGTGGATGAGGACGAGAAACATACACTAGCCACTGACGGATTCCACTTTACCTCCGCGTCTTGCCACTTTGAGGAATGACGCCTCCCAGAGATCCTTACTGATACCCCCTTACCTCCCCCCCTTCCTCAAACCCCACCCCCACCCCAATATCTGGTTATCGGGTGGCCATTAGCGATAGCCGGAGAAGGATGAGCGGCAGGGGGAAGCAAGGACGGCATGGGGGGAAGTTATGGGAAGTCGGAGGTCCACTGATCACTGGGGACTTGTGGGTGGTGAGTCACGGGGGATGGGGAGGAAGGGGAGTGGGGAGGGAGGGAATTAAGGGGAGGGTGGAGTGAGAAAAGAGGGTGAGATGGAATGTGAGAAAGGAGAGAGGGATGGAGAGTGATGGCGGGAGAAAGAAAGAGAGATGGAGTGAGAGTGGAGTGGATGGAGGAGGACGGCGGAGAGAGAGAGAGAAAGTGGAGGAGTGAGTGGCGGTGGTGGTGGCGGTGGTGGTGGTGGTGGTGGTTCGTTCTCTCTTTCTCTCTCTCTCCCTCACCCTCACCCAGCCACCCACACACACACACACACACACACACACACACACACACACACACACACACACAGTGGATGCAAGATAAACAACATACACAAATACGGATAACAAGGAGAAGGACGCCCCCCTCCCTTCCTTCCCTTCCCTCCCTCCCTTCCTCCCAAGCGTCCCCAGAGTTTAATTCATCCTCCTCTTCTTCCTCTTCCTCCTCCCGTAACCTCCCTCCCTTGCAGTTTCCCTCTCCCTCTCCCTCCCTCCCTCCAGCCTCCCTTTGCCGCCGCCGCCGCCGCCGTCACAAAATTACGAGAGTAGTAATGCAAGGAAACGCTCCCAAAAATGCTCAGCCAATCTCTCACGGCCTCCCATACCTCATGCTCGGCCGCCCATTGTTCGCAGGTGTCTTGTTGCTCTTAATGGCAGCGCTGCAAAAAGTTTTATCATCATAATTCACGCAGGTGTAAATTTATGACAGCTTTTATATCCGGGATTATACGTGCGTATGAGTTGTTTGCAAAATTAGCCGCCTCTGATCAATAGCAGCGGATCTGAATGGCGGCTATTGGGGCTTCGGGCCGGCTTGGGGCTGATTTATCGCTCCTTTTTTGGCGGAGCGGTTTTGCATTAGGAGCGTCCCGTCTGTATGGGCGACAGGGGGGGAGGGGGGGGGGGGGACGGGGATTTAAGAGGAGGCAGGCGACGAGGGGACAAAGGAGGGGAAGACTGAGGACGAGGAAGAAGGATGAGGAACGCATAAAAACAAGATGATTTCTTCGCAAAAAAATTGAGGAATCAGAATAAAAGATGCGAGCAGAGATAAGTGAAGATTTATAAGACGGAACAACATACGAGAAGAACAACCAAGTTATATAACAGAAGATTATATATATATATATATATATATATATATATATATATATATATATATATATATATATATATATATATATATATATATTTATGTAAGCGGACTTCGCGATACGAGGCAGCAAGCAGATATGTTAGAAAATGAGGAGGAAAACGGGAGTGTGTAGGATCACAGGTGCAACTGTAGAAGGGGGGAGGGAGGTAGAGCTGGTTTGACTGGGCGGAGGGGAGGGGCGGGGATGAGCAGGTGCGGCAGAGTAGCTAATCGTTACAGATGTGACCATCAGTTTACTGCGGCGAGATCATCACCGCCACAACCTTTTACGTCATCTGCGCCTCTAAGAAGTCTTTAATGTATATCTTAGGGAAAATATACACTTCATTCATTAAAGCTTATTTCACTGCTTCTCTTTTAGAATATATATATATATATATATATATATATATATATATATATATATATATATATATATATATATATATATATATATATATTGTTTTCATTATTTTTATTTCAAAGTATTTTCCTCCGTAATCAGTGTTTCCATCCTCTCCTCCCTCAGCCCTGCCCAGCCTCCGTATCATTTCGTGTCATCTCCAGGCGCAGGTATTTACGCGGTTAAGAACACGACTTGTAATGATGCAGAGAAGCAGCGGCCGGAAAATTGGTCACATTAATTGCGTGGTGGAGGTGGGCGGAGGCAAGCCTTTCCTCCACCTCTGCCTCCACTTCCTATTATTCCTACTGCCTCTACTTCCACTACCTCTGCTTACTATCCTTCCATACCTCCACGCCCTGCCATCTTTTCTTTCTCTTCCTTATTTTCTTCCCCTCCACTCACATTTCCTCAACTTCCTTCCTCTTTCTTCTCCTCTTTCTCTCCACTTACACCTCCTCAACTTGCTTCCACTCTTCCCCTTCCCTTCTCCTCCCTCCTAGCCGGCGTGCGGGGGAGAATAACTTACTGCTGTACTGGGAAATTTGGGGCCCGAGTAAATACTAAGTTATATAGCGGCAGAAAGACGCTACTGAACTTTTAGATTATCAGCGCTTTCGAATTTAGTGCTGGAGGGAAAGAGAGGTGAAAAGACAAAAGTGAGGAGGAAAAGGTAAAGGAAATCGAAAAGACTGAAAAATACGAACAAGTGCAAGTAAAACGAACGGAACACGCACGATAGACGTATTTATCAATGTATCTGATCAGAGATGCTTTTTGGAAACCCACGAGGAGGAAATGAAGGGAGATTATACGATAGTTTCACTTAAGGACCGACGTCGACTCAGGGTGGAAGATAAAGGAACAAGATAACACACGACGAAAAATAAGGAAATAAATGCTTGTTTGAGGTTAAAAGAAAGAGACTGAAAGGAAAATAAGAAGAAATAATGAATAAACTCTTACAGTCAAAAAGAAAATGGCAAGTGAAATGGACCCAGAGTGAGGAATACAAGCCTACACACCTACCTACATACATACATACATAAAAACATACATATGCATACACACCTCGGCAGACATGAATATAAAACTAATCTAGCCGGGCCAAGCATGTTTTGTGTCGCTCGTTTGATCAGTTCGGAAGGAAACGTCGCAGTTTGAATTATTTTAATCTGTTTGGGAAAGTCAGGCAATATTCTTGTAATGGATTCCGGCCCGATTCCAATTATAATCCGCCGATGATATTTCGAACCTTCAACCCGGACCCGGACCCGGACTCGGACGGACGCGCGTGTATATGCTGACGCCTCGCCGGAAAATTTAAGACTTTTAATTTCATCACCGAAGCAGCGGGAGTCATTACTTTTAGCCGCGCTCTATTTACTAAATGAACCTTTTTTTGCGCACTAATTCTGAGCGGAGAAACTATTAATGGGAACAGGCGTTATTATACTGTTGCCGTGTTGCATAATTTAACGAACTATCTCATTAATGAACAGTCGTAGAACACTCCTTTCACCTCTACGAAAGAAATGGATAATTAAAGACTTTAATCTATTCTGCATCACAATTTTCTTATCAATATTAATACTCAGAATGCAACGATACTACGCACTACTACTGCGCAACTCTCTCTCTCTCTCTCTCTCTCTCTCTCTTACTCCCTCTTATTGTCTCTTTTACTCTCTTTCACTCTAACTTTCTTTTATTCTCTTTTACTCTCTCTTTAACTCTCTTACTCTCTTTTCTCCTCATTTACAATCTCTCTCTCTTTTACGCTCTCTCTTGAACAAGTGTGAGAGCTAAAACAACACCAAACATCTGCTTAAAAATAGTCTCTTTGTAGCAATCCTTCTAAGGCGATGCTATAAAGATTACGCCGCCGGGAGTTTATGAAGAGAATAAAACCAACAAGAAGTGGATGGATGTGACAAGCACGAGGCCGTAGCTCACGCCTGGATGTGCCGTGTCCCCGTGTCCGTGCCTGCCCGCCCATCCACCGCCGCCAGGATTTATACTTATGGCTTTATAGAAGTCTTGTCGCGAGAATGACGTGCTTCTGCTTTATATATATACGTTCACTGTGTGCTGCCTTTCTTAAAATAAACGTGTGAATAAACTGTAGAAACTGTAAACTACAAAGATGAATGTTTATGAGGATAGAAAGAATGTTACCCTTTTATATTGCCTGTCACTAGTACCTTACAAGAGAGAGAAAAAAATAAATGTGTAATACGAATATAGAATCGCATACTCAGGTAATCATACAAAAAAAAAAGGGAAATACAAGCAAAAAAATAAATGGATATACAACTTAACTACAACAAATACATACGTTTAGGCAAATATATCCATTTCGCAAAAGCACATAAAAAGTCTCTGGCCAACACAAGGCTCTCCACCCACGGGACGCACTGGAAACTATTGTGTCTGCTCCGCCAGGTGTGAAATAACCCTGATTAGCGGCGCGACCACCAGGTAATGACCCCCAGCGAGGCCCTCCCGTCACGTTCCCGCTCCCCAGGCGATGTTTAGCCGCTGATCTCCGACGGATTACTCGCCGCGTGGGAGCCGTGGATAAAGGCAGGTGTGAAGGGAGGTATTATAAAGGTGTGTCTGACGTGTGTGTGTGTGTGGGGGGGGGGGGGGGGTCAGTGCGTTTGCGAGTGAGTTTTTTTTTTTTTTGTGTGTGTGTGTGTATGTGAGCCAGCCATCTATAAGCCAAAGAAGACAAAATCACAAACTTAGCCACAGAGAAAGATAGATAAATCAACATATATATATAGATAGATAAATAGAGGGAGGAAGGATGGTGCATAATAAGAGCAAAAGGAAATTGACGGAGGGATAAGGAGGGATGGAGTAAGAAAGGGACAGAGAGAAGAAGAGGAGAGAGAGAAGAAGGCAAAGAAGGATTGGCGGACGGCTGCTTGTGATGGATGTGCTTAAAGACGTTCCAAGCCCCTTATGTACCCAAAGACTGACTGATGGACTGCCTGCCTGACTGACCGACCTTAAGATGCCTCGAGCTCCTTACGTACCCTGGACTGGCAACGACTGACTGACTGACCTGACTGACTGAGAGGTTCCATAACGCATCTGACTCGCCGAATATAATGACTGGGCTGCCTCTGAATCCCAAATGGCCTCGGGAGCACGGAATGATAATGATCTCGAACTTCTAATTAAAAACGTGGTGGCGTGTACGCAAAATTGAAAAGAGGCGAGGTTTTAAAATTAATTCCCGCTCGTCTCTGTGATGGAATTTTAACGCTGGTGGGATGATATAATAATACTAATGACAATAATAACAATGATTACAGTAATAATAATGATAACAATGAAATTTTTCCAGGAATCATACTGTCACAGGACGATTAAGGTTTCATGCTGAGTTCACAACTTAATCTGAAGTGTTCTCAACCCGCATTTCTGGTGTTTGGGTTTCAATTTCAGCGTTTCCTTTGACTTTGGGATAATTATTATGATTTGCGTTATTTATGGAGTTCGTTGTTCAGAGTTCTCGTGAAGCTTCTTGCTAGTTTATGTGCTATTGAGAGAAAAGGAAATAGATAGACAAATAGATAGATAGACAGATATACATACAGGTCGATAGATAGATAGATAATGCACTGAAAAAAAATTGACAAACCATTAAGCAAAAACGTAAACAGGAACACAAATAAAAACTAACAGACACAAACAGCGGGAGGCCAGGTAAAAAATTATAATAGAGGACTAAAAAGGCGAGAAAATTAAGACGAGACCCAGAAAAAAAATGAGGAGAGAAGGGAAGGAGGGAAGGGGAGACAGAAATGACTAAAGAAGCACAAAAAGTAAAGAAGAGACTGAAAGGAAGGGAGTGGGACAGTAAATGACGGAGGAGGCTCATCAAGTCTACATCTCATCTAATACATGTTGACGGACGAGAAAGGGTTGTGGTGGGTGGGTGGGGGTGTGTGTGTGTGGTGGTGGTGGTGGGGGGGGGGGGGGGAGGATGTCGTGTGAGATGTGTACACAGGACTTCATTACGAGGGCGAGTGTCTAGTGGGAGCAAGGCTGATTGGTGGGAGGAACAGACGGAAGGAAGGACAGTCGGAGCACCATCACGGCCGCCATCACCGACACCACCGCCGCCGCCATTCACTCTACGCCATCAACCCTCCGCCTCCGCCTCCACCACCACCACCACCACCGAAACCACCATTACTACAGACGGAACTATAACTATTCATCATCAGCATCAGCGCAGTTTTCATCAATCGATCCGTTCTGCTCTAGTTCGAAAAAAAAATATTGAAGGAAAAAAAGTTGAGATGGCAAAATGTGATAAAATGAAAGCGTTGTGATGCTGTGATTCACAAGTAAGATAAACTATATTTGATAAGAGTGTGGATGAAAGAGAAAAGTGAGGATATCAAGGCTAGTTTACCACAACAGCAAGGCAATCTATTCCTCCTCTCGTAAGGCAAACAGTCCGTTCTGTGACAGTCGGAGGAAACTGAATCACGAGTTCTTGACGGATTAGTCTCCCTCACGTTGAAAACACTCAGTGAAATGCAATCAAAAAGGTATGTTGCCTTCATTCGAGCCACAACAAAGTTTAGATAGATGATATTCTTTATTTTCATTATCTAAGTCTGTCGGAAGCATAACAAAAAAATAAAAATAAAAACTAAAATAATAAACTTTTTTGGTTTGTTTAGTGAGTCGACAGTGAAAGAACTTAAAAAAAAAAACGCTATAAAACAAACCAGCGTAAAAATATAAGGGAAGAAACTTATCGCTGCAAGCCCAATAAACAAGTGTAGCACAACTGTTGACTCGGCGGCTGTCATAGAGTGCCGGGCCGCAGATGACGTTTTTAGTGTTACGACGGAGCCAAGCCAGCACAAAGGGATGACGAGCCGCCCCGCCGACGACACAAAGATATTTAATTGTCCTCGGAAAATGGCAGATAATGTAGCGGTGACGGCCATATGTGTGCGAGGATGGGCCGTTTATGACTCCCAAGTTATTGTTATATTTATCGTCAAAAGGTAAAATATGTGAACGCTATTTTATCTAAGGATGACACAGAACTGAACATTGTAAGTGAAATGAAGCCGAAGATGAGAGAGAAGATTTACGCTAACGAGAAGAGGAAGAAGAGACAAGACAGTGGAAGAAGGATGAAGCTGAGGAGGAGGGAGAAGAAGAGGAGGAAGAAAGATGAAGAGAGAGGGAGAGGCTGAAGCAGTAGGAGGTTGATGAGGTATAAAAGTAATTATGAGGCAGGAAAAAAAATCGAGAGAATATATATATTGATAAAGACGTAAGTATTTTTAGTGTAACCGAAATGGCGAGGCGGAAGAATTAAGAGGAAATAAATACCGCGGCCGTGAGGTTTGTTGAGCATTAATTATACATAACTTTAAGCACACCCATGACTTTATTTAATCTTACACGCATTACTGTGCTCGGAGAATATGGACTAAATGAATTAAAGAACGAACCTACGCCTCCTCCAGCTCCTAAATAACCACACAAACGATCTAGAAAAAAAAACGTTAGTAAATTCAGACACACTATGGCACACACGCTTAACTTTATCTAATCCTATATACGTAGCACTGAGAATATGGCCAAAATGAATTAAAGAATCAACATGGGGACCTTTCCATCTCTTAAATATAATAATAAATAACAAACAAACGCCGGTAAATGAAGACATAGACTATAGAATAAACTCCAGCCACCGAAATGAAAGACGACCCGTAGAATTCAGCCAATCACTCACACTCGTATCCTCCATTAAGGGGAGGAGTCATTAACAAAGGGGGACGGCGCAGGTGACTCTGACCCTTCCTTGCACACACCTGAGGACCGTCACCTACGACCCTCTTGTCCTCAACGCCGGCGCCGGGTACAGCGAGGGCCGCGGCTCCGTCCACCGCCGTCATCCGTCACACCAGTCTTGCTTTCGCTTTAATGTCTACCCTCGCGAGCCGGGCACCGAGAGCCTTCAGACATTGAGAGTAATTGCACTTTTACGGAGCGGCAGCGGCGGTGGAGAGGAACTATCTAGAGTTTGTTAGGTTAGAGGAGAGATTGCAAGGTGCGGCCATAGAGAGGGCTGGTTCGGTGGGTTGAAGGGTTGGGTTGGGTGGCTGTGGTGGTGGTAACTATACATCATGGCGTCTGTTACTACTTCTACTGCTACTACAAGAAGATTAGGGTTTGTGAGGGTTATGTGGAGGCCGGGAGATGGGTTTTAGAGATAAATATTCAAGATTCCAGACCTTGTTATTCATTTTTATTTATTTTTTATCCTATTCCTTCACTTTCTCTCTCTTCCGATTCATTTTCTTATTTTCTATCACTTTGCTGTCTCCTTCCTCTTCTCCATCTCCGCTTTCCTTCTTTCTTCTCTTTCGCATTATAATCCTTTTCCCTGTACTCTTATCCTCTTGCTCATTTTCTTCCCCTGCAGCTTCCCACCCTCTTTTAAAATCACCTTTCTACATTCTTTCCTTCCCTCTTACTCCTATTTTAAAACCTACATCTTCTGCTCTCTTTACCTAACCTCTTCCCAACCTCTTCTAAAACCACCCTTCCTCTACTCCTCTCACCCCTTTTCATCTTTTCCCCGTCTTCTTGAACTATCTTACCCTTTCTCCTCTCTCTTTTAGCCTTCCTACCATCTTCTTCAACCACCATCACTACCACCACCTGCAGCATCTCCTCCTCCTCTTCCTCCTCCTCCTCGGCTCCTCCTCAGTAATTATTATTCACAGTGATCACGTATGAGCCGGCCTGAGCTACGGGAGGGATGTGTGGCCCCGCCTGATCCACGGCCGGCGCTGCGCTCTTCGTGGGCCGAGATGAATGTGGTACCGGGGAAGGTTTACGAGGGTGTGTGCACGTGGGGGGTGAGGTAGGTTGTGTGTGTGTGTGGGGGGGGGGGGGGGTTTAGGTTGTGTGTGAGGGGAAGAAGGTTGGTTGTGTGTGGGGAGGAAAGGAGGAGGAGGTTGAGTGTGTGTGTGTGTGTGTGTGTGTGTGTGTGTGTGTGTGTGTGTGTGTGTGTGTGTGTTTTCTAGCTCGCAGGTGTCTTTTTTTGTGTGTGTTTAGCGTGCAAGTGTTTTTTTTTTTTTTATATTCCATCACTATCAGATACTTAGAGATGTAAACATAACACACGTAGTTTCAGTTCCTCTTAAAGATCATAATGAATAAAGAAAATATTCGTGATACCAAAAAAATTCCAATACCATGTCCGAAAAAGTACTTATATCATAACACGAGTACGAGAAAAGTCTAAATCTCCATCATTTTATTTTTATTTTACCGCTTTAGCAACACCCATTGTACCACCAAACGCAATGTAAGATGAAAAAAAAGATAGGTGATAAAGGCGACGCCCTGATTACATAAACGAGGCGTATCTGTGTTATTTTCAAGGAGGAATGTAAATCCATCGCCGCCGCCAATCAAAGGTGTTTAGGAGTCTTTCACCTAAGCTCATTATAACAGCCTTCAATACCTGGCCTCCTGTGGCGTGTTTACCTTGAATGAATTTTGCAAATATTCTCAGGCGGCTAAAAAATATGGAGAGTAATTAATATGAGGTGAATACGCAAGACTAGAGAGGAAAGGAAAGGGGTGGCAAGAATGGAGATGGAATGAGTGCATGTAGGGAAGGAATTATATGTTACTCTGAAGGATATGTGTAGGTTTGGGGTGGAGGGAAGGGAGAGAGTTAATAGAATGAGAAAAATATTACGAAAAATTAAAGTTTTGAAATGTTACGATTGAAGAGGAGGAAAGAGGAATAAGCGATCAAAAGACAAGTGAAAATAAATAGAAACTATACAAGATGAAGGAATATAAACAATGAGAGAAAGGAAGCAAGGAAAGAGCGATGAAGTGGAGGGAGACAAGAAGCGGCAAAGGGAGAATGGGACAAGGCTAAGAAAGTGCTTGAAAGAGGACAAAGTAAGACAGAAAGCCAAAGAGGTAACCAGTGAAGAAAAGTAAAGTAAGAAGAAAGAAGGAAAGGTAGAGAAGACGTTACCCATGCACGAAGAGAGACAATAAAGAAGGAATTGGAAGAGAAAATAAAAACAGTGGAGGGAAGAGGGAACAGGAGGCAAGTTGAGAGTAAAAAGAAAGAGAGGAGGGAGAGGATAAGGAAGGGACGAAAAAAAGAAAACAGTAAGAGAAAATAGAAGGGAAGGCAGAGAGGCTGTAAGAAGTGAAGAACAGACAGAAAGACGGAATGACCCACAGACAGACAGGGAACAGGGAGAGAAGGGGAGGAGGAAAGCAAAATTGAACCCATTGAGAAAGAAAAAAAGAGGAACTAGAAGAACAACAGCAAGGAGAAATGGAGAGGAGAGACCAGGAGCAGAAGGAGCAGCAGGAAGAATATGAAGAGAATGAACAAGAGGAAGGAGGGGAAGAGGAGGAGGAGGAGGAGGAGGAGGCAATAGTAAAATGAATAAGGTGAATAACTAAAGAGGAGAACACCAAGGAGAAGTGGAGAGGAGAGAGCAGGAGGAGCGGGATGCGTCGCAGGAAGAATGTGAACAGGAGGAAGAGAACCAGAGGAGGAGGAGGAGGAGGCAGTAGATGAGTTAAGAGAATAAGGTCAATACCGTGGCAGCGTTGCGTACGTCATGAGGTGATGTAGCGTCTGGAGCGCCCGCGGGTAAATAAAGAAATAAACCAGTGCTGTACCAAGGTCGGCTGGCGGCGTGCTGGGCGACACTGCGATCTTCCTCTCTTCTTTTTTTTTTCCTCTCTTATTTTTTTCCTTCCTCCTCCTCCTGAGCGCCATTCGTTAATTCAGTCCATAAATCGCGGAGCTTGTACGTACAACCCGCGAGGAGTATTTTTGAGTTACCTGCACGGCGTTTTAATTGGAAGTCGAGTTTATTTATCATTTTACTTATTACCTCTACTTTTTTCTTTATCTCGTATATGTTTAAGACTCCAGAAATCTGCCTGGGGTAAAATATTCTTCTGTCATCGAGATTATTTTTCATTATATCTTGAACTTAAAAAAAAATAGATAAGGAAAAAAAAATAGATGCCGAGAGGAAGAGATTAGGGAAGGTTTTTGCCCGAATGTAAGTCTGCGTCCGGCGGGCAACTCGTTCCGCGCTGTCCAGGGCGAGATTAAGAAGAGGCTTGTAATCACATTGGCTCGTAAATATTCTATACAATAAGAATACGCGCCGCTGATTGGCCAAGAGGCTGTGACGTGGACAGGCCGCAGTTACCAGGAGTCCCGCGGAGGCCAACTTGCGGCGGCCAGCGTTACCAAGCCAAGAACTTTCCCAGGACGCGGTAATGACTTCCTTAAGGAGGCGTGTAGGGCGGACGGGCAGGTAGGGGCGCGTCGGACCCCCCCGCCACGGAGACACAGGCAATAAAGGCCACTAATAACGAGGCCGAGGGTTTGTTAGCGTCTTGTAGCGTCGCGTCGGTACTTTATCGCTGATCTTGTCATAAATAAGCGCTTCCCGGCCGGCCACTGCTCGGCCACCCGGAGTCACCAACTAACTGTCTCGTCCGACTCGCGCGTTTTTCCATTTTCCTCTCGTAAATACGGTTCAAATGCAGGTTTTCTCGGCTCAAGTGAGTGCGGGAGCATATTATTTGTTTACACCGAGAGACGAAGATTACAACCCGGGCGCGGGGAGAAAGTATTTTCGGTTAATATTTAATTTAAATTGGTACCGTCGGCAGCCAGCTGAAGGTCAGGGGTACCGTCCAAGTGCCAGGGTAATGCCTTAGGAGCATCATCAGAATGGTTGGCACTCACCTCCCTACACCTTTAACTTTGATCCTTAATGGCCTGATATCAATTGTGACGCTCTGTCTCCGAGGCGATGAGATGGTGGAAGTAATTGCCCTCTCCTTTTTTGTCTGCTCCGGGTTTGAGGGCGAGAGGGGCGTAAGGGCTCAGCGGTGGGTGGCGGGCGGTTGGGGCGAGTGTGGTCTGCCCCGCCGCCCCGCGCCACGCTCCCTGCGCTCCGGGGTAGGACGCTGCTCGCTGTTTATTGGGCATTTCTTCGTCGACGGTGTTTATTGTGGTGATAATGATGAGGGAAGAGTGGTGCTGCTGGTGGCGGGGGGTAACTACCGGAGACTAATGTTGGTGTATATGGTGAGGTGATGGTGGGGGTGGCGGTGGTTGATGGTGGTGTTGGTGAGAATGTGTGAGTGTTGGTAATGGTGGTGATAATGGGTGTTGCAAGTCTATAATTTCTAATACTTTCGCTATCGGATATATCTGTGGTAAACATAATATGACAGCAATAAAACCAGCTGGATAAATTTGCCGAGAATCATGACCGACACAAATATTTTTAAAGCGCGCACGTATTTCAGGCAATTACTTTTTTTCTCGCTCTTCTCCCTCAAAGTTTATGGACACTGGTGGAAATAACGAGGCAAAACAGGTCTTGAGAGGTGGCTAAGAGGTGTAAAGAATTCGAGAAAAAGCTGCCAAGGAGTAAACAACGCGGATGGCCGATACTTAAGCCTCGTGATGTCTTCTTCGCGACGCAGAGGCCGAGGCAGCTTACTTAATAGTTTCCGCCTCGATGCGGTTACCTCCTGTGACTTCCCATTTTCTTCTATTCTTCCCCAACCCTTCCCCCCCCCCCACCCGGCCATTACACTTGGCGTTCTCACCCTTCCCTCCCGCCACCCTTGTCTGTTGTGTGGTAATAAGATGTATGGAATGTCGTACGGTAATCACACGAAAAAAGAAACTCATTAAAATCATTACCAGTGTTAAAACATACAGTCCTTTTTTTAGCCTAAACACCTAAATAAATACTTTCAATATAGTTATCACTTACTTATGTAAAGCAATTCAACATGCTATAACGCATGCTTCATAATGAATGACGTTAAAAATGTTGACGCTCATAACAATGTTTCCATCAGGAAAGTCTACGTAAAGGCAACAACGCAGTGACTTACACGTTCACAGTATCAAAGTGACCTGAAAATTGTCACTTTGCAATTAATTTTTTCTTTCTTTTCTACCAAATGTTCACAGTGTACGGGTGGCAAAGGCCCCGACGAGGGTAATGGCGGAGCAGACATACACACATTCACACGCGTTAGTCATTCACCCAACACCTGTCACAGGCCAGCCTGTCCTCCACGTTGCTCAAGCGACACCAGTAAATATTAAACATGCAATATCATTATATATGAACTAGAAATTTACTATTTTATAAAAATGTGATCCCCATTAACTTTTTTTTTTCTAATTAATCAGAGCATTTATCGTTTCATTAAGGGTATGGGATCAAAATGTACAGCCGTACTGACACCGACACAGATCGATAACACCAATGTGTGTCCTGGCATATAAACAACAGCGTTATGGTGGATTTGCGAGTGAGGTGAGCAAATACTAATAAACTAGTGACGCCAATAACGTGGCGGCAAGTAATGTGAACACAACACCCGTGCGTCACGAGCCACGCGGAGGACAGACTATTCTTACAGTACAAACCTTAAACCCGCAGCGTCATGCACCACCGGCATCCTCGAGTGTATACAGACAACATACACAGCGCATCATTGGCATTGTATTAGTGGGCACGGAAAGAGATATGAAGCACAGATGGACAGCTCCCTCCGAACATACCTGTGTTAATGGATACCTGCAAACGCCAACTCACCTGAACATGTTCACATTCATAGAGCAAGTAATGTATAAGCACAGTTACAAGCAAACCGTAAGTGCCGTTGTCAGCTGATCACTCGTAAAAGTCTTAGGAAGTTGAGGTGCTATTTATAATTTGGCTGTGTAATCATAAACAATATTTTTTTACATTGCTACCAAATATGACACGAGAATGTTATCAGCTGACAGAACCACTTGGGGTTTATAAATGTCACGTTGGGTTAATTGCCGTAAAGATCTGAAACTGAATGACAGATAGCATGCAAAAGAAACCTATAATATAATATTCAGTTAAACCTATACTGACCACTAACACTAATCATAAATATTAAGGTAAGTGATTAGTTTGCTACCCTGTCATTATGTTAAAGAATGTAAAATTTAAGATCCCTTGAGAATGATTGTCCTAGCTTACATCTAAGGCTTGAGATACCTGAACTTGAGGCTAAACCTAAAACTGACGATACTCAAGGTTGTGTACAGAGGCGCTCAATCTTCCTTACCTGGAGCAGAGCACGGAAGTTATCCATCATCGATGACCCGGACATAACCTGCAAGGGAGAGAGGGACAGGTGAGGACACGGTAAAAAGAATAAACAGGTAACATGCGTAAAAAAATCATCAAACGAACAAACTAAAAAAAAAATCTAGTTGTATAAATGACCCCAAATTTAATGAGATAGCGTGTCGAAAGAAATGCATATTTATAATTAGATGGAGCGTGTTCATACTTACAAAAAAAGGGAAAAAAAGTATTCACAAGGACATAAATATCTGACTAATGACATACAAACACACACACACACACACACACACACACACACACACACACACACACACACAAATAATTGCTGCCATCATTATCGGGAAAGAACACGACGCGGCATCATTACCATAAACTAAAGGTGACCAGGAAAATAGGTGACCATCAGAGGCTGTGTGTGTGTGTGTGTGTGTGTGTGTGTGTGTGTGTGTGTGTGTGTGTGTGTGTGTGTGTGTGTGTGTGTGTGTGTGTGTGTGTGTGTGTTTAGTAGCAGTAATAGTAGAATGAATATGACGATGAAGATAAGGAGGAGGAGGAGAAAAAAGTAACTGAAAAATCTATATACCAATAATAAACGAAGAAACACTTGTCCTTTTTACGTCCTCAGCTTTTGCGTCCTCGGTTTTTGTAACATCGCCTTAACAACACATTACAACACAATTTAATATAATGACCGATAATAAGAAAAAGCCAATTGTATTTCATTATAGATACATCGAGCCGTCCATCTGCGGTTTCTATAAATGCGGCTCAGTAAAACAAACCCTTCTTTCCACTTTGTCTCCTCATACCTGTTACAGAGACACACGCAATCAAACAGACACCTAATTTGAAGCCATAAAAGAAAATAATGTATACTAATTCTGTATTGCCTGAAGAAATATTTCCAAAACGTATAGTGAGTGTTGCTAAATTGATCTGACCACCTGTCTCTCTACCCTGCCTTTGCATATTTACCTAACTCTCAAGCAGTCGGTTGTATGTTTGACTGCTTATCGTTTGTCTGTGTGTCCGCGTGTCTGTGCGTTTTTTTGTATGTATGTCAGCTTATGTGCGTGTAACCATCTCCGCCCCATCTTTCTTTCTCTCGTCTCAAATACATTTATAGATAAGTCATCCTCTAATTCGTCTCAGTACTTATCTTTTTATACATTTCTTTATCTCCTTTTTCTTTTTCTTCTTCTTGTAACCCTTCTGTTCCACTTACTCCTTCATTTCCTCCTACTGCGTGTCTCCTCTTTCATTTCCTCTTCCTCCTCCTCCTCCTCCTCCTCCTCCTCCTCGTTCTGTACTCCATTACGTGATCGACTAATCTTCTTACATTAAATTTTCTCACTATCCCCTTCTCTACACTGTTTTATTTTCTTTAACTTCTTCTTTCCCTTCCCTTCTGTCCTCCCTCTCCGCTAACCCCATTATTTCCCCATCCAGGAAGTCCGCACTCTTTTCTCAATAATTCCGGACTTCTTTTTCTGCTTCCCATCTTTTATATTTTCCTCTTTATATTCTTTTCTTTGTTTTTATTCAGTATTTAACATTGATAACTCCACAATAAGTACCTACATGATAGCTAGATAATTCCAAGAGGGTTAGAGAGAGAGAGAGAGAGAGAGAGAGAGAGAGAGAGAGAGAGAGAGAGAGAGAGAGAGAGAGAGAGAGAGAGAGAGAGAGAGAGAGAGAGAGAGAGAGAGAGTAAAACAGAGGCATGCATGGGACTAGCATGTGTAGGGGAGAAATAAATGTATTGGAGAACCGGAGGGAATGTGAAAGCGAAAAGGGACAGGGAAAAAAAAAGTGAAGGGGGAAAGGATGGGGGAGGAAAGGCGGATGAAGAAAAAAAAATAATACAGAATTGTTATAAATATACGCCATAAACAGGGAATTGAAACATATATTCGAAATTATATATAAGAAAAAGACGAAAAACATGAAATAGATGGTGATTACAAACTCTTCTGCTGACTTTTGTATTATGAGAGAGAGAGAGAGAGAGAGAGAGAGAGAGAGAGAGAGAGAGAGAGAGAGAGAGAGAGAGAGAGAGAGAGAGAGAGAGAGAGAGAGAGAGAGAGAGAGAGAGAGAGAGAGAGAGAATATATAAGTGGAGGAAGAAAGAGGGCACAAACAGACCAATATCCTCCCTATTCTGCGCCACACACCATCACGTGCACATTCTAAACATATTACAATCAAAATGTGCTCGAGGGGAATATGTTCAGACGTGGTACTTGTTTTCATGACGTTTCTCTTATTATTAACTGACTCTATGAAAAAGTTACCGAACATATCATTTCAAGTGTATATATGAAAGAAAGTCGGGGGGATGTCACTTTTTTTTAAGATACAATATGAATAACGTTTTGAGTTTACTTATAGGCATGTTTACTTCCTATAGGATTAACAAGATAATATATGCACTAAGAGCACCACAGAAAACCAACAGAAGGCAACCATGACTAAAAAAAAATGGAGTTAAGACATCTCAAGAAAACAACAGAGAGATAAAGTATGTTCGTATACAACAAAACTACTTTAAGAAACACTGGGGGAAGCTGTTTTAATATCGTAATGGCTCCGGGAGAACACATAGCTTTCCATTAATTGGTTTAGCATGTAGTGGTGTCTTCAATTTATAGGGCCTGAGGAGGGGCGAGGGTGTGGTAATGTGATCAGAGGAGCCTCGAAGCCGCCGGGAGGGGGTGGGGGGGAGGGGAACAGGGGAAGGAGGTCGCCCAGGTGGAAGGTGAGGAAATGGGGAGAGGGTGGGGGACCATGATGAAGGATGGAGCACAGGGCAAGAAAAGGCGAGTGTATAAGTGGAGGGTTCGTGGCTTGTAAGGTGGAAGGGGAAGTGTGTGTTTGTGTGTGTGAGGGAGTGGGGGAGGAGGGGTAATGTGTGTGTGTGTGGCGGGAAGGAGAGTTGCGTGGGCGAGGTTGTGTTGGTACGGGTTGTGTGGGTGGGGGTTGTGGGGCGGGGGAGGGAGGTTGTGTGTGTGTGTGGTGGGGCTGGGGGAGTTGCGTGAGGGGGGTTGTGTTGGTTGGGCTTGTGTGGGTTGGGGGTTGATTGGGAGGGGGAGGAGAGGGAGGTCATGTGTGTGAATGTAAGTGTGTGTAGAAGATTTATTTTACTCTGTCTCAATCGCCTTTTATGTCATGTTCCATTTTCGTCGACTCATCCAATTTCTTTCTTCTTCTCTTTTTCTGTATATGTCGGTGTGTCTATATTTGTCGATTCTTGTACAGAGTTGAAGAAAAAAAAGTAAAGGATTCGGAAATATCGACAAAGCTTACGAAACTTTTCTGATGTCGCAAAGAACACAACACGCAACACAAAGTTGTTGGTAGCAATGCCCAAAACAAGAGACTGAACATACTCGTGCAACATATTTAAAAGTAACACACCCCAACACCTATCAAGACATATTCCTCTTTTTTTTTTTCTCTCTCCCTCTTTCTTTCTTCCTTACTTACCCTTTTTGTATCTCCCAAAACAAGAAGAATAAGAGGACGAAGATGAAGACGAAGAATAAGAATTAGAAAAGAAGACAGACAAAGAAAGAAGAAAGAACAAATATATGAAACAAAAAAATTATTCTACTGTTCAAAAAATAAGAAGAAAAAGAAACAAGAAAAAGACTGAGAAAGAAAACAAGTACTAGAAGAAGAGGAGGAAAGAAAAGTCGAAGAATAAGAAAACTTTGGAGGACTAGGAGGTGGAGGAGCAAGAACAGGAGGAGGAGGAGGAGGAGGAGCAGGAGGAGGAGAAGGAGGAGGAGGAGGAGGAGCAGTTGGAGGAGGAGGTACCCAGCCAGCGCAACCTTGATATAAGAAAAGTGAAGAAGCAGAAGGGGCAGGGAGGCGCTCAATTGTTAATTCCGGGTGATCCTACACGGCCAGACCCCCGCACGGATTCCAAATAAACAACATTAGGGTCAATAATAGGATAATTTCCCCTGGGCGCTGGGGGCTGCTGGGGACCTGGGGAACAACCTCATCCTTTCTGCTTACCTTCCGCCTAACAGTTCAGCCTCACAGATCTTCATTTCTGGAGAGGTAAGGGAAGAGGGGGAGGAGGTGTGGGGGTGGGGGGGATATGAGGTTTGTTGCCACGCACACGCTCATACGCACACATAAATAGACACGAGCGCGCAGGAACAAACGTACACGCACACACACACACACACACACACACACACACACACACACACACACACACACACACACACACGAACAAATGATTGCTTCTTTCTTTATTTTCTGTTCTTTGTTACTGGAGCGGAATTTACGTGTTTGAATTTACCCGTTTTTTTTATCTTCTTTTTACTTTTTTTTTTACATGTAACCAACAAGCGTCTGTGGAAGAAAAAAAAAGACACTGTTAAACCGATGCAACGTAAACTAACAAGGTAAAATTGCATACACACCTGTGATGCATAAGACAGGTAAGCGCTCACTTCACTCGTAACCTCACCTCAATATATTCATCTACACTACTCCTACGACGCCCGAGAACCGTTGAGAAGTCTAAGGTGAGGACGAGACGAGGTGAGAAGGAGCCATATGGTAAGGTAAATCAGGTGAGTGAGGGAGAGACGGCCAGGTGAGAAATGGAGGAGAGAAGAACAGGGCAGAAAAACAAGACAACGGAAGAGGGAGCAGGTGGTGTGACATCTCTTATAACTGACACATGGCTGAACTAAGAAAAAACAACACCAAAGAAAAATAAAAGAAAGATGACTAGGAGGAGGAAGCAGAAGGAGGGGTAGGTAGGAGGGGTAGGAGGCTTAATCTCTACAAAGCCTTACGATGTTGATATAGTCTCGGCTTAGAGCAAAATGTGACGCTACAAGCCGATTAGGGCGCTAAAAGGTGGCGCCGGGAACTTGGTGACAACTCTTGTGCAAATTTGAGACACAAAGGCGAACACAAAGCGGAGGGAAAATATTGGTATGCGGAGTCACGGGCGGCGGGGTGCTCATAAGGCAGCATTAGAGGTGTGGTGAGCCCCTGTCTTGGTGTGTGACGGGGGGAGGCCAAGGAGAAACGGGCACGGAGGGCAGAGGAGAAAAAACAAAGGAGAGGGACTGAAGGAGGGTCGTGAATGAGAAGGAAAGAGGGAAAACAAGGGATATGAAATGAAAGAAGGTACTGGGTGAGAGGGAAAGAGGAAAGAACAAGCGAGAGGGACTGAAGGGGGTAAGGGGTGAGAGGGAAAGATGAAAAAAAACAAGGGATAGAGGTTGAAAGAGGGATAGTGGATGAGAAGGAAAGAGGGAAAACAAGGGATATGGAATGAAAGAAGGTACTGGGTGAGAGGGAAAGAGGAAAGACCAAGCGAGAGGGACTGAAGGAGGTAATGGGTGAGAGGGAAAGAGGAATAGAACAAGGGATAGAGACTGAAAAGGGGATAGTGGATGAAAAGGAAAGAGGAAAGACACGGGAAAGGAGACAAGGGCGGTAGAGGATGAAAAGGAAAGAGTAATAACAAGGACAAATCAAGACGTACGTTTCGCTCATATTCTCCTTGTACATAATAAAACCAGCTTGTCACTACCTCTACCGTTGTTGCTGTCACCCATGCATCGTACATACAAAAACGTGATGAACCAATTTATCCTTTTATCACTGCGACATTATAATCTGTAACATCGGAAAATTACAGACAGTTCTCTAATCAATCTTTTAAGTGTTCTAACTGTAAACCACTTGTCGACCATTACCTTCCATGGTCTCTCTTTGTTCGTGTCTTTTTCTCTCTCCCTCCTGCTAAGTCTCTCGTTGCAGCCCCAGACAGTGCCCTTCCTCCTCCCTCTCTCCTTCCTTCAATCCCTTCCCTCGTCTCGCCTGTCCGTCATTCCTCTTATATCATTCGCCAACCTGGAGGGCTTTTACTCACCTCACAAGCCCTTCCACGAACCGCCTGTCAATACACTTCTAGGTTTAAATTATTTACCGCTGATACTACGCACTTCCTCTCTTTTTTTTTCCACCGTGAGCTCCTTCCTTCCTTCTCGGGGCAGATTGCGTCCTCATTTCAGATTCTCGTATGTTGAGTTTTTTGTTTTATTTATTGGGGAGTATTTTCAAATCGTGGTTATCTATCGTATCGTGATTGGTTTCCGTTCACTGAGCAGATGAATATTCGCGAGGTTCTTTGTCTCTCTATATGTCTTTGTGAGTGTGTGTGAGTGTGTCTGTCTGTCTGTCTGTCTACACGTTTATAGTTTCTTTCTCGTTTCTTCTCTCTCTCTCTCTCTCTCTCTCTCTCTCTCTCTAACCTCACCTCAACAACGCCAACCAACTCATTATATTCCCTCACCACAGACTCCTTCCTTCCCTTCCCTTCCTTCCCTTTACGTGGCTAGGGGTGGCAGGGGGCGTCTCAGCATGCGTCCCCCTAATGCATCTCATCTCTCTCCTCCGCAACCCATTGATTCACCTCTTCCCCTTACCTTAAAACACCAGTCACTCATCCCTTCCTCCCTACTCCCCTTTACCCTTTAACCCTTCTTCTATGGGGCGGCTTTTCCCCCACCCCTGACCGTAACATAATGGAGGAGCATCCGTCTCCCCCAAACCTACGGCAGCAGCGGCGGTGTATGTTGCCATAAAATATTACACGACCTAATGGTTCCACTCCCTCTCCCTACAGGAACCTACGGGAAGATAAGTTAGCATGAGATGTTATTGGGCATAATGGTTGGCTTGTAGTACGCCTTCTTCCCCTCCCTCCCTCTCTCCCTCCGGCCTCACTTCCTCCTTTCCACCTTCCTAAATTTCCTCTCTCTGTTTTCTGGTTACTTCCTCTCTCATTTTCCTTTTTTTCTTTTTTTTCTCTTTTTATTCCCCTTCATCACTACTGTCCTCATTTCCTCCTTTCTCACTAAATCTCCCTTTCTGTTTTCTCCACTCATTTCCTAGCTCCTTTTCCATAGATTTCTTCCTGTTTTCTATCTCTATTCAACTCCTCCATCATTTCTGGCCTCACTTCCCCCTTTCTCCCTAAATTTCCACTTCTTTTCTCTTCTCACTTCCTCTCTCCTTTTCCTTTATTTTCTCCCTTTCTATCTTTACCTCCCTATATCAGTACTGTCTCTCCTCCTTCCTTTACTTTCCTCTTTCCCCAATTCCTTTCCTCATCCGCTTATTCTCCTGCTTTCTCCCTTAAATTCCCTCTACTCTCCCAGCTTCCTCTTTCTTTCTTCTCCTTTCTCCCTTCTGCCCTTAATCCCCCCTATAGTTTCCCCACTTTATCTTCCCTCCCCCTGCTTCTTCCTTCCTCTCTCTCTTGCTCTAAACATACAACCAAGTAACATGTAACTGGGCTTTTTTATGGCTACCAAGAAGCTCAGAACGTTTACCAAGCATGGCTGGTCACACAAAAACGAAGATAGAAACTGTCCCATAATTATAATAGCAAAATATGGCTTAAGTGTAACGAGTGTGGAGGATGAAAAGGAGATATTAAAGATTCTTTTTTTTTATATATCTATCGAGCTCATTACCATAAATAATGACAACTGTATATATGGGTGTATTTAAAGGCCTTTATGATCTGATATATAGGGGTAATGATGACGTATGCCACTCAAGTGTCCTTTTAAATATACGTGTGTCGCTTCGACAGTACAATCTTTGCCCATATCTTCAAAGAGGCGTAACTAATCACCGCACCTGAGCCGTGACGCGTCCACAGAAAACACCTGAAAGAGAAAATAATTGGTTTTCTTCTCTGTTAATACAAAATTGATAAAAGTCGCCGGTAAAAGGATTAAAAAGATAAACACTAAAATATTTCTTCCGGTGTGTGTGTGTGTGGCGGGGGAGGAGAAGAGGGAAAGAGAAAGTAAGAGTAAGTGAGAGTCAGAGAGAGAACAGGTAACTAACTCCATTTACCTGTGTGTGTTCATATGTTGCCTCGGAGGTGTTGGCGAGGCGTGGGGGAGACAAAAATACTAACACCGCTCTTTATCACTACAATTAGATAGCTAAGAGAATGAGGGGCTCAGCAACCTCGTCCATTACGTGTGTGTGTGTGTGTGTGTGTGTGTGTGTGTGTGTGTGTGTGTGTGTGTGTGTGTGTGTGTGTGTGTGTGTGTGTGTGTGTGTGTGTGTGTGTACGCTTAGGATGGTGAAGGAGGGGAAGAAGGGAGGGAGAGAAGGAGGGAGGGAGGGATGGAAGGGGAATTACTTATACACACACATACACACACACAGAAACAAAGACACACACACACACACACACACACACACACACACACACACACACACACACACACACACACACACACACACACACACATTACATCAAAAAAACTATCAGATAAAAGCCGCTTCATTCCTTTTTTTGGTATAAACACAAATGAGGATTATTTTTCCATCTTCTTCCAGTCGTCTGGCGCCTCCCTCCCTTCCATGCATCTTTCCCTGAGAGCCGCGTCGGGGAGGGGAGGGAAAAAGTATCTTATGTATATGTTTGTCTTGCTGCCTCGAGCGAGCGTGTATGTTAGCGTGAGTTATGGGCAGACCTAATGGTTTGTATACAGCGGATAGTATGTTAGTATGACGTGTAGGCGAGTGAAATGGTCTGGGCGAAGGTGGTGGCAGCCAACTTTGCTGCTGCCGCCGGGTGTGTGTGTGTGTGTGTGTGTGTGTGTGTGTGTGTAATAAAGCTTTACATAAACAAACTCAAAAACACACACACACAAAACTCAGAAAATCACGAAGACGGACAAACAACCAAACCAAGTGGATGAAATTAGACAAAAGAAAAGAAAAACAGAATTAACCACAAATGAAAGAGACGAAAGAAAAAGTAAGAGAGACACGGAGAGAAAGATAGAGAATGGGTAGGAGGGGAGAAGACGAAAGAAAAGCAGAGAGAGACGATAAAAACGGAGGGGAGAGGATATAGAAACAGACGTAGGAATCCACTCTCACACTCTCTCTCTCTCTCTCTCTTTCTTGCAGGGGGAAGGAGTGGATTGAGGAAAGGGGAGAAGAGGTGGAAAATAAAACAGAGAGAGAGAGAGAGAGAGAGAGAGAGAGAGAGAGAGAGAGAGAGAGAGAGAGAGAGAGAGAGAGAGAGAGAGAGAGAGAGAGAGAGAGAGAGAGTAAAATAAGTGATCGGGAGAACTGAAAAGAATGTAATGTATAAAAAGTTAAAAGAAAAGACCAGGTAATGTGAAGGGAGGGAAAGAGGAGGAAGAAAGAGGAGGAAGAAGGGGAGCAAAAGAGGTAGGAAGGAAGGAAGGAGAGGAGGAGGAGGAATGGAGAGGGATACCACGAAGAATATATTAAATTAAGGACGATTGAAAAGTTAAGGTAAAAATCACTCAAGCGTTTAATCTTTTCATCTCCTCTGCAGTTTCTTTTCTTTTTATTCTTAACTTATTCAGTGATATTGTGAAGAATCTTTCCTTTGTAACGGAGCAAAAAGTTACGAAGAGAAGGAAAGAGGAGGAAGAATAAACGAAGACGGAGGGAAAAAAAGAGGAAGGTGTGGGAGGAAACAAATGGAGGAAACTGAAAATAGACAAGAAAATGAGACCAAGAAAAACAAATAAAAGGAGGAACAAAAGAAAAAAACAGAGAGGGGGACGAAGCAAGAGGAAGAAGAAAACGAAGAACAGTCCCCTTCTTCTTCATCCTTCTCCCTCACTCTATCCTCGTTTTTATCCTTCTCTCTCTCTCTACACCCACAGGAGTTTAAATCTCTCTCACTCGTAACGAAGTGTGGAACTGTGGATGCGGTGAGGAAATCTACAAATAATCTATGGTGGCGGAAATCCATACAGGGAGGTGGAGGGGGTGTGGAAGTTATATGGGTGGGATGGGGGAGGTTACAGGGGGTGAGGGTGAAGGGGAAGGGGTGTAGGGGAGGGAGGGGAAGGACTAGAGGGTCGAAAACAAAATTGTGGGGTGAAATTTATGGTTTATTGGCCTCGCTTTTCGAGTGGACCAATTACTGAAGTTGGTCCCGCGGTGCATAAACTCTGGAACTTTGAGGCAAGTGATTCACAGCCGCGGGATTTTTTTGGGGGGGTGGGTGGGGGTGGGAGGAGGGGGCAGTCACAATTTATTTATTTATTTATTCATTTACATATCTAGTTTGGGTTTTCACTTTTACGCCGGTTTGTGGTGCATGCATTTATTCACGAGGGTAACGGGACGCGGTGACGGTTTGGCGCGGCGTCCTGCAGGGAGAGCGTGAACCCGCGCCGTCAGACCAAGAACAAGTTTCCTTTCTTTCCACCCACCTTTTACTCGCTTCACCTTCACCACCCCCACCCACACCATCCCCACCCCGATCACCACCCCCTCCACCTCCTCGCATGCACCACCTCATCATCAACCTCGTGCATCTTTTTTTTTTCTTTCTATATGTTACCTGTTTGGCCTTTCCCTTTGTACTCCTTTCCTCGTCTTCCTCTCCCCCCCCTTTACCATACTTGTCTCATCCTTCCCCCTTGTATGCTTTTGTCTCCCTCTCTCTCTTTTCCCTGGTTTTGCTTATGCCCTTATAGTCCGTTTTGTTACTATCTTTATTAATCCAGGTATGTCGCTCCCTTTCACTCCTCTTCTGTCACTCATAATCCCATTCCAAAGCTGTCTGATCGTTTCCCATGTATGCTTTTGTTTCTCTTTTCTTGGTTTAGCTTATGCCCTTATAGTCCTTTCGTTACTATCTCCACTATCCCTGGTTTTGTCTTTCCCTTTCACTCCTCTTCAGTCACTCGTGGTTCCATTTTGCTCTGAAGTCACACGCATACACACTCATGGTCTCTCCTTCCACACGCCAACCTTTTATCTTCCCATTTTCTCTCTTACCTGTTCTGCCTTTACGTCGTGTTGTACCCCAGCGGCTTCCTCTCCCACGTGCACACTCGTCTCACACACACTCACACGAGACATGCACTCCAGCTCCCAGAAATGAGGTGACTGGGGGTGCTGACTTTGACTGACTCCGCCTCTCCCTCGTACCCAATCTGAATCTAAGATCGTATTTCAGCAGCACCCAACCATCATCAGTCACAAAGAGGATAAAAAAAAAAACACCCCGAATTTACAACAGTGTTTGGCTTTGTCATTATCGCAAGCAATCTATGAGAGCTTCCTTGATCATACACTGAGTGATTGCATTATTATTATGTTCGAATATTTTTACGTCTATTTAAAATCTGGGTTTGAAAATTTTACACAAGAGAGGAAGTATATGCATTGTAACTATTGGGTGTGGTTGAGTGCTTGCATACAGAGACCTTGACGGGCTAAAGTGAGTGTGTCTGTGGTTGTCATTCGCGTGAGATCAGATAAAGAGAGCTGCAATTTCCTTTACACCTTTAGCTCTTCATCCTTCAAGCTTCATATCATTAATACGACATTATTCTCACCCTCTCATTACTTTCAGCATTATAATCAGTTCTATTACAACTGCATTACACTTACAATGAGTCAATTCACAGAGAACTCACATGAAAAAAAAAAAACTAATTTCTCTCTCTACACACAAAACATCGAAATAAATACACGTTCAAAACTCATCCCCAGCTAACCCTATTCACCCCCTTTCACCCCTTTTTACCCCCTTTTACCCTTTCCCTTCGATTGATTCCCCCAGCCCACACCCACAGGCCCCCTCAGGCAGCCAGCCAGCCACAAGGGGGAGAGGGTAAGCCACGAGGCGAGGGTAAATAAATAAAAGTTTCTCCTGCCAGTGTAACCTCCACCTCGCGACAGCAAGAACAATAAACTGCCTGGACCCTCCACGGCCACACGCCCCCTGGCCACACACAATCTTTCGGGGCCACACTGTTGGCCGGCCACACACGACTGGAGGGCCATGTACAGAGCGGAAAGGGCACGGTACTGGGCGGCCATATATTGTAGAGGAGTCATACCGTATTGTGGACCAGCACTAACTTTAGACCATGAACCATTTTAAGCCTTATGATCGTTTAGGTTAGTTAACCCTTCTAACCATACATTTCGGAGCCTTCTCATTCGTTTACTTTATTGCTTTGTTCTTATATTCATTCTGTGCCTTAAAATTACATAGGCATATCAATCTTTTTTGCTATGCACTCCTATAGCCACTAATTCATCTATTTTCATATACTGTTCTATTACTACAACAGTTTAAGTTTCTATAGACAAGATAATCATTTCTGCAATTCACTTTGTCAACTCATTTCTATATTTCCACGTCTTATTGCAACACTCCATTACTCATTCATAAAATATTTATCTGCAAATCTTTAGCCATAAGCCGTAGTTCTTCTTGGTTCCTCGCAGTATATCTAATGCAGCACAAGTTATTAAGTCCAGTAAGTGCATACATGGGCGGCACTCCACCATGAAAGAGACCTTATGAGCCGTGACCTGATCTATGGAGCCAGGCCGGCCATGCAGTGCTATATCACCTCATGTCACTGCTCCGTATTATAACTCAGGCCGGCTCACAAATTAAGTTCTCTCACGCACACACACACACACACACACACACACACACAGCTCCGCCGCCTCCCCAGCCGCTCCATACGTCCATTCAAGAAATTAGCGATGATTATAAGAAGGAATTTAATTTGCTCGTGACATCAAATTACTTATTAGAGGCGCAGCGAAAGAGATCAATATGCAATTATGTTTTCTTGGTTCACCTCCGACGGTCTTTGTTATGAAGGAAAAGGTGAAAGGTTCGTATTAGAGAAATGTGGCGAGCTGATAGATTAGGGTGATAAGATGGCGTTGTTATTCTTGTTGTTGCTGTTGTTGTTGTTGGTGGTGGTGGTGGTGTTGTTGTTGTTGTTGTTGGTGGTGGTGGTGGTGGCCGGGGTTGAGGTAGCATTGGTATAAGAGTGACGATGTTAAATATGTGTTGTGATATGTTAGACATTGTGTTGAACGTGAAGAAAATGAATGAATGTATATATAAAGTAGTAACAATGATAATAAAAATTTGATAATAGCAACAAAATGATAGCAACGATAAGAGACAGCCAACAAGACTAAAAGAAGAAGAAGAAGAAAAAGGAGGAGGATTAGAAGAAGGAAGAGAAGGAGGAGGAGCAGGGACGGGTGGGTGGTCGGAGGGCATAACATACGTAGGGGACATTAATGGCTTCCTGTTATACATACAGAATATAAAACTCAGCGAAGGACGGCGAGACTCATCCTAATGGGAGGCGAACGTAAGTCTGGGAGCAAAAAAAGGGTGGTGCCCAGGAGACGAAGGGGAGGAGGAGGAGGGGAAGAA
This sequence comes from Eriocheir sinensis, assembly GCF_024679095.1. Lineage (NCBI taxonomy): Eukaryota > Metazoa > Arthropoda > Malacostraca > Decapoda > Varunidae > Eriocheir > Eriocheir sinensis. The sequence continues at coordinate 6,587,810 of NC_066547.1, forward strand.
GGAGAGCAAGGGGGTTGGGGTATGCAGACTTAATGGCCCCAACTTGAATTAGGCTCAAAAATTCAACAAGCTTTACTCCGACTTTCGTAAATGTTCGAGTAATTTGATATCCTGAAGGGATTTATGACCTTTTTTTTGCATGTCTCCTAACCCAAATGGCCTCCACCCACGAGAGGGAGGAGGAGAAAGACGTGTAGAAGGAGAGAGAAGGAGGTGAAGGATAGATAAGAAGGAAGGAGGGAGAATGAGGGAGAAAAAGAAGGAAGAGAAAGAGCAGGAAGAGGGAGAGGCAAGTGAAGGAAGGAGGGCAAGGGAAGAAGTAAGAAGGAAGAACATATGGAGACAGAGGAGGAAGGAAAAGGAAGTGAGGGATTGTTGATAAGGAGGAGAGGAAGGGAAAGTGAGGAGCAAAGGGAAGGAAAGAAGTAGGAGGAGCAGGAGGAGGGAAAGGGAAGTGAGGGACGTATATAAGGAGGAAAAAGAGGATGACGCGAGGAAAAAGAAGGAAGGAGAGCAGGAGGAAGAGGAGTAGGAGAGAGAAGGACGGGCTGCCAAGTGGATGTCATCAGACGTGGGTCGTGTTCATCATCCTCCCCGAGAGCCGAGACAGTTATATAATTCACAACGAGGGAGAGGGAAGAAAAAAAAACACACACGGGGAATCGCTCTGGACTAACTGAATTTTCCGCCATAACGAGATGACGTGTGTGACAGCCGCCCAGTCGTCCCTTAAACCCGGCGACAAAAACTAACAGCCTGCGACGCCATATTCTGTGTCAACAAAGGAATAATTGATCAAACATTTATCTTCAGCGCACAAAAAACGAGGGAGGAGGAGGGGGAGCAGGAGGAGATTTACAGCACGATAATTACATGAAAAAAGGATGAAAAACGTAAATATAACGTGATGCTATCTTTTAAGTATTCATTGTGATCGCCGTTACGTAGGTTTTCTTCACATACGAAACCCGAGAGAGAGAACGCACAACTCATCACTTTCTCCCCCCACGAAGTTCTTTATCGGCTAACAGGAGCGACAGGAAGACGAGTGCGTGAGTCAGTGCGGGCGGGATCGTCGGAAAAGTCAACTCGCACGCCGTAAAGATAACAACGCGAGATCGAGAGAGAGATATATAAGTTCGGCGTGGCTCAGAGTCCCGACTTTCGCCACGTCAACACAATATATATTTACGTGGCGAGGCTCGGCAATCATCTGCATTCCCTTGTCTCCTTTCCGGCGGTGATCCGGGGCCATGAAGACATCACGGCGCCGGACCAAAGAGGCGAAATCATTGGTGAATCGATAGGGAACTTGACCGCTAATGGAACCTCGAGGCCAGGAGTCATTTACCTGTTCCTTTGTTCCCGACCTTTGAGCTGGACAGAGAGGGGGAGAAAGAGAGAGAAAGAGAAAGAGAGTAAGAAAGAGAGAGAGGGTGAGAGAAGGGGATCGCTTTCGCCAGCCTGAGGTGGTTGGGTCATTTTTTTTCTTTCTTACTTTTTTCACCTTTTTTTTGGGGGGGCGTCTTCGTGGTGGTGCATCGATCACAGAGAAAGCGAAAAGGAGAGAAAGAAGATTTACCTGATATTTGGTTTAATGAGAATGTTCGTGAGATACAAGAAGTGGTAAGACAAGAAGCAAACAAGAACTATCTCTGACTTCTTGAAATTAACTTTTAATAATCCTTCCAACTCCTTTCACCCTCCGTACCCAGCCTTCCTAATACTACACAAACGAAGAAACACAACAGTCAACAAATCACACAAACACACAAACACACACACACAGAGGGGCGGACCCATTCCAGACTAATTAATTATCTTTATATTTTTTTCTAGCTTATTTTCCGAGGCCAACATAGCGCCATTACGGGAAATGAAACGAACTCTGCAATCTAAATGCTAATTACCTGCCAATATTATCCCGCCGCCTCCCTCTCAAACTATTTATCCAGCATATTATACGGAGCGGCAAGACGGATCTCAACCTTCGCGGATATAACAACACACGTGCACCAACTATGAATATATTAATGAGTCCAATGATTTGCTGAACTAAGTGAACATGAAGAGGATTATGACAGAAGTATTATTATTTGATGCTAAAACCGTGAAAGATAGAGGGATGAACAACTTTTAGCATCTGTTTTTTCTCTTATATAAAAGTTCCAGGTGTGGTCAGGTATGGGAGACAGGTGTGGGGATATAAATGACTTCAGTACTTCAAGTTTAAAGGAGAAAGTAAGTGCCGCGTAAGATGTTATAAGTCACACTGGTTCCTCCTACGATCTATAGTTACTGCACACTGAATAACAGGACACACACACACACACACACACACACACACACCTCTGGACAAAGGATAAACAATGCAGTGGAAAACTTCGCGCACTGATATTAAGCTGAATACCTGAGCAAATAACATCAACAAAATATTCGACTTCTCTCCCTTTTTTATTGAGGATATTGCGGATCTGTCAATAGCTTACCATTAAAAGTTGAACACTCTGACATTAGCAAACTTTTGACCATTACGAACTTCGAACATCAGTACAGCGAGCAAGCCGGCCGCAGGTATTCACGAGGTAAAATATACAAGTAAAATATACACGCAGACGACAGAAGTAAAGCCACTATTTACATAAAGGAAGCGCGGCCAGAAATGCGGAGTATAAGTCAGTGAAAAATATTCCTTTGTCCTCCAAGGCAGAAGAAATTTATGTCTTTGGAGAAATATATATCAAGCCGTTCCTTGACGCGGTTGTAAGGCAGCGCTTCTGACCTGGACCCTGATTCCGCCCGCCTTTGGTTAAGTCGAATTTCGCGTGCGGCGCCTCACGAAACCCTACACAGAGGAGGTGGTGTGTTACAGGGCCTTTCAGTATTAGAGAACCTTTCCTTAACGATAATTCATACTACGCTACACTTCTCGCAGGCTCTGAAGGTCATCATGGTGAGGCTCCAGCTGGGTGATATTCATAACAGTTACACTTCTGCTCTCGTCTACCTGCATGACTAATCACCCGAGACTGTCCACGTGTACACCACCTGTCCTGTCTGGCCCGGTCGAGTCAATACCAGATCGATAGGTACGTACACACACACACACACACACACACACACACACACACACACACACACACACACACACAAACACACAAACACACACACATACAAGGAAGCGCCTGGAATCACCGGTGCCAAAAGGTGAAATTTATTCAAGATTTTAATAAAAACAATTACCTATGGTGCCTTACGGATATTTATGAGGGCCATTACAGCGTTCGTGTGCTTCCTCTGCGAGAATTACGACCGACCCCTCTATGCCGGGCTCCACCATAAATACTGGCGCGCGGGGGGCAGCAGGGCGGGGGCTAGGGGCGCCGTCCCCTCCCACCCCCCCTTCAACCGCTCGGGGTGAAGTTAGGGGGCGGTGGAGGGGGTAAGCAGCCGCGCCATTAATAAGGGCTAAATATAAATACTGGCTTTCAATGGTGGGTTTATTCCTTCAATGTTTTACGTGTTCTTTATGTCTGAGATGTATTGGAGGCTTGCTCTCGGTTGCTTCTCTCTCTCTCTCTCTCTCTCTCTCTCTCTCTCTCTCTCTCTCTCTCTCTCTCTCTGTGTGTGTGTGTGGGTGTGTGTGTGTATTCCCCCTTTGTTTACACTAGCAAATATCACCCCGTTTGGCTCATTACGCGTGTATTTATTATTTTCATGCAGTTATTCCATAAAGTATTTGAAAGTTTATCATTATGCATGTTATCTCTGATCAGCGCCCCCCCTCCCCCCCCCACCACCACCACTTTATATATATATTATTTATAACATGAGTGTGTAAAATTATCAGCAGGAAATCGCTCCGTATTGGTATTCACATTTATTTCTTTACATATTCATCTAAGTACACATCATATCATTTATCAATATTCATGAGTGTGTGTGTGTGTGTGTGTGTGTGTGTGTGTGTGTGTGTGTGTGTGTGTGTGTGTGTGTGTGTGTGTGTGTGTGTGTGTGTGTGTGTGTGTGTGTGTGTGTGTGTGTTTATGCATATCCATCTAACTATTTATTCAGGACAAGTGTTTATATTTTCACTGAGTATTCCTTTCTTTCTTGGAGATGTTTGGAAGTGGAAAGACAACTGCAACTTCGCCTTCTGGTTAGTTAGTCTTGAGGCCAATACGTTGCCCGGAGTTACTACTGACCCTGCAGCCGCGTGGCCCAGCGATACACCCACGTCTGCCGCCCCTGTTGTGTGGATGCCGGTGTTTATGTCTCACTTAATTGGCTTCTGTAGCAGCGCCCGTGTCTGCGTGTGTATTTATACGGAGGAGAATGAACGGCCGGCGGAGGAGTTCACTTTCTAATACACTAAATACCCTTCATTCTTCGTTTCTTGGTATGTGTGGGAGCGAGTGTTTGTGTTTGTGTGTGCGTGTGTGTGCGTGTGTGTTCTATTGTCTTTGGTATTTGCCTTGCTCTGTTTTCCTAGCAACCTATCTTCCGCTCTTTATTTAGTTATTTCAAGTGTAAATATCTACTACTTCCATTCATATATATCATCTACCTTACTCAACTGTCTGCTTCGTCCTTTTACCTTTTACTTTATCAGTTTCTTTTCTCTTCGCTTCCTTCCCCAGCCTTGAGGGAACATAAACCAAAACTCCACGGAGACGAAGACCCCTCCATCGTCGGCCCTAATACTCTATTCATGAAACTGTACGATATGTTAACTCAGATGTTATGCAGGAGTGGCCGCAAGGGATGGCCGGGGCGAAGGGGTCCAGGGTCGCCGCCATCCGAGGCCAAGGGAGTGAGGACTGGAGACATGCGGACCATGGGGTGAAGGGGGGCGGCCAGGGGGGGCTAAGACGCTTGATGGGTGCTCGCTCGATACAGCTTAGAAAGAATCGAGACCTTTTTTAAATCGAGCCCCGAATCGTTGGAGCATTCGAATTCAATGGTACGTACTTCGCAAACTGGAGTATGTACCTCTGTAATGCGTCATCGTGTGTGTGTGGGGGGGGGGGGATGTGGGGGGGAAGGAAGGAAGGTGAGAGAGACAGAGGAAGAGAAAAAACAGAGACAGAGAGCACTCCAATCTGAGCTTTATTATTACTAGCTCCTTGAGACCTAGCTATCAATCGTTTCCCGGAAGAGTGAAGAAAGAGACAGCACAGTGAGGAGCGATACAGGAATTAGTAGTGATGTTAGTAAATTTGCAGATGATACCAAGATCGGTAGAGTAATTGAGTCGGATCGGGACGCTAGTATTCTCCAAGGTGAACTCAACAGATTGTATGACTGGGCGGATAAATGGCAAATGGAGTTCAATGAAGGGAAGTGCAGTATTCTGAGTGTAGGTAGGAACGACCCCTCACATAACTATTGCTTAAATGACACTCTCATAAGCAGGTCTGGGTGCGAGAGGGATTTAGGGGTCTTAGTGAGCTCTGATCTCCGTCCAAGAGCACAATGCATTCAAGCTAGAAATCGAGCTAATAGGGTACTGGGATTTATTTCAAGGAGCGTAAGCAACAGAAGCCCCGAAGTCTTCCTCAAATTATATTTAGCATTAGTTAGACCTCATCTTGACTATGCGGTTCAGTTCTGGTCACCTTACTATAGAATGGATATCAAAATGTTAGAATCGGTGCAGAGGAGGATGACTAAGATGATTCAGGGGTTGAGAAACTTGCCATACGAGGAAAGACTCAAACAGTTAAACTTGCATTCTCTAGAAAGGCAAAGGGTGCGTGGAGACATGATCGAGGTTTATAAATGGATGAAGGGCTTTAATAAGGGAGACATTCATAAGGTATTGTTGGTAAGAGAACCGGGTAGGACACGAAGTAATGGGTTTAAACTGGATAAATTCAGATTCAACAGGTACATAGGCAAAAATTGGTTTACTAACAGGGTGGTGGATGAGTGGAATAGGCTTAGCAGTCATGTGGTGAGTACCAATACAATTGTCACATTCAAAAATAGATTAGACAAATTCATGGACAGCGATATTAGGTGGGGTTAGATACACGGGAGCTTAGGGTCAAAGGAGCCGCCTCGTACAGGCCTACCGGCCTCTTGTAGACTCCTGCGTTCTTATGTTCTTACGTTCTTATGTCCTTCACGTACCCACATACGTCAACACTTGCCTCGCCTAAATACTTAATTAACCTGACCATGATGCAGCTCACACCACCTGAGAGAGAGAGAGAGAGAGAGAGAGAGAGAGAGAGAGAGAGAGAGAGAGAGAGAGAGAGAGAGAGAGAGAGAGAGAGAGAGAGAGAGAGAGAGAGAGAGAGAGAGAGAGAGAGAGAGAGAGAGAGAGAGAGAGATAGAGAGAGAGAGAGAGAGAGGAGAGAGAGAGAGAGAGAGAGAGAGAGAGAGAGGGAGAGAGAGAGAGAGAGAGAGAGAGAGAGAGAGAGAGAGAGAGAGAGAGAGAGAGAGAGAGAGAGAGAGAGAGAGAGAGAGAGAGAGAGAGAGATTTTTAAACATTTCGGCGCCCAAGTTCACATTATTTGACACGGTTTAGGTAGGTGTTTGGGTCATATCCATGAGTAGTTCTATGCCCCTAGTGGTTGTCTGCCCCGTCTTCTGTACCATGAACCTAAAAGAAAACTTACTAGAACCCAACTAAAATACTCTTTGGCCTTTGGAAATAGTTGATGTAGAAGGCGGATCTAAACCCCAACCAGAGAACAACACACGACACTCTCTCTATGGAATCTAAGGGAGCTCACGGCAGGGTTGAGGGAGTGCGCGGGGTTGGTTGATTAAGAACCCTCGAGGCAGTCACATAAGGAACAGGGAAGGAAGGGGGGAGGGGAGTTGGAAATGGAAAGCGGGTAACCACAGGCCGTGACGAACGCTGCAGAGAATCGCCAGGTTCGATTAGTGTGATTTAGGGGAAGAGAGTCTAGGCAGGTGCTCGGTCATGGCCTGATCAAACACCTCCCCGGGTCGCTGATCAATGGAGGGCATAGATTAGAGGTGAACAGTGGGAGGCCAGGAAGGAGGAGGCACGGAAGGAGGAGGAAGGGAAGGAGGAGGGAAAGGAAGACGGGAGGTGTAGGAGTTACTGAGGAGGGTGGAGAGGGAAAGGGGTATAGGAGGGAAGGAGGAGGAGGGTTGGTTAGGGGGAAGGAAGAGTAAGAGGGATGGGAAGGCGGAGGAAACGGAAGGGGAAAGCGAGGGAGGAGAATGAGGAAGACCGTGGAGGGTGGAGGAAACGGAAAGGGAGGTGAGGGAGAAAGGGGTAGGAGAGGAGGAGGAAGGAAAGAGGAAGAGGGTGGAGAAGGGTGCATGGAGGAGGGTGAAGGAAACGGAAGGGGAAGGAAGGCGAGGGAGGCGAAGAAGGGAGGCGCATGGAGGAGGAGGAGGAGGGTACCGCTGAGATGAATGTGTTATGCAGATGAAATGCAGGAGTCTGTTCGCTCCCGGCGGTGGGTCGCAGCCCTTTTCTGGCGGTGAAATATGTGCGTGGATAGAGGATGCCAAGAAGACGGAGGAGGCGCGCACGACGGAAAAAAGAGAGAGAGAGAGAGAGAGAGAGAGAGAGAGAGAGAGAGAGAGAGAGAGAGAGAGAGAGAGAGAGAGAGAGAGAGAGAGAGAGAGAGAGAGAGAGAGAGAGAGAGAGAGAGAGAGAGAGACGGGACGAATGGAAAGAAAATGGGGGAGTATGTTTAAATGTAATGTATTTCTATTTACCGGAAGCACAAAACGATTTCCAAAGTATAAACACAGAAACCAGAGAAAGAGGGAAATCTATCACTACATAACCGTGAAGAAAAAGCCATACCGAAGAGACAAAGACTATAAAAAAGCACTTCAACATCACACACTTAAACTAGGAAGGTAAAATATGGTGGAAAATAACTCATACCAAAGAAAAAAAAAAAACTTCCATACTCAGTTACACATCCACAGCTCCCCCCCCCCCCCCACACACACACACACACACACGCACACACACATACACACACACAAACCCCCACCCAACCACAGCTTCACGAGTCTCCCACAGCGCATGTTCTTCGGCAGATACTCAGGAGCCACTTGCCCTCTCGCCGGGGAGACACACAATGCATATTCTAGTAAGGTCTTCACGCCCTCACGACGCCCTCCATCAGCGTGCGTGGCTCCATTAGTCACACACACAAGGGGCGAGGGAGGGGATGCCGCAGTCTGCCGCCGCCAAGCGAGGGTCAGTGCCGAGGGAGGGGGCGTGAGGGGAGATGCATGATGAAGGGAGTTTGAGGGGAAGAGGGTGTATAGAGGGGGAATAGTGAGGTTGGGAGGGTAAGTAGGGGAAAAATTAAAGGGGGAGAAGAGGATAATGGAAGGAGTAAGTAAGAGGACTGGAGGAGTAGAGGGGAGGAGGAGGGAAAATGGGGAGAAAAAATGGGGGAATGAGTAGACAGAGGGAGGGTGAAAGAGCGTTTAAGAGAGAAGAGGGAGAGAAAACTAGTCATTGAGTAGTTGTCATCACAGTCACTATTGTCATTATTATCCTAACAATACATTATGAAAAAAAGGACGGAAAACGTATTGAAGGAAAAGGGGATGAGTAGATAGGATGGTGAAGGGGCGTTTAAGAGAGTAGAGGGAAAGAAAAACAGTCATCGTAGTCGCCATCGGAGCCACTATCATCATCATCATCATCATCATCCCCAGAAGACATTATGAAAAAAAGGAAGGAAAATGTACTGAGGGAAGTAGAAGGGATGAGTAAATAGGAGGGTGAAGGGGCGTTTAAGAAAGTAAAGAGAGAGAGAAAACCAGTCATCGTAGTCGTCATCGGAGCCACTGTCATCATTATCAACCCCAGACAACATTACGAAATAGGAAAAACGCTCCCCGACTATAAAAAAGGAGAAACCCACCCCGACGATAAAAATTGGAGGCCAGTCTACGTAGATCCTTATTATAATGCCCAGATTTTTGAAGCCCCATTAGCTACCTCTGGTGATGAAATTATTCGGGGCCATAACAATACGAGGGATCATTTTACTGCCCCATAAAGCGGCCCGCAAGAGGCAGAGGAACACAAGAAATTTATCATAGGGGAGAGATACGAGCTGCCTGATCAATACGATGAAGTGGAGCCGAATTCATCATGGAACCGAGCCCGCCGTAGCCTCGCACACCCTCGCACACATCACCAGCAGACGTGACAGTTGTAATAATCGATCTTCATGCTAATTTGAGGGGGGAAGAAGGCGGGATCTGGGGGTGGGAAAAGACAGGAAAAAAGGGAGGTGGCCGTGGTGAGATCTATCAGTCAGAGGCCGCCCCCGTCGCTCCCGCCCGCCGCCGCCATCCCCGACCGAGAGCTTGGTGAGTAAAGCGTCCATAAAGGCGTGTAATGTTCCCGTCCGGCTGACCTATTCTCTTTAAGGCTCTCGGTCCGGCTATAGAAAACGGGCGATATGAAGTCCTCGACGGGCAGAGAGTGGGAAGACTGATCACCCATTAGGGGCCGACTCCCCCTCCTCGCCCCCTCACCCCACGGGCACCATTAACAGAGTGACTATATGTAGACGGAAGGCTTGCAAGTTAATGGTGGAAAATGGTTGTGGTTGTGGTGGTGAGTAGTAGTAGTAGTAGTGGTAGTGGCAGTAGTAGTAGTAGTAGTAGTAGTAGGAGTATAGAGTTAGTAGTAGTGGCAATGGAATGATAAACGAAAGGAAGAAAATGGTAATAATAATGATAATAATAAGAGTAATAATAATAATAATAATGATGATAATAATAATAATAATAATAATAATAATAATAATAATAATAATAATAATAATAATAATAATAATAATAATAATAATAATAATAATAATAATAATAATAATAATAACGACAATAACAATAACAATAACAATAATAATAATAATAATAATAATAATAATAATAATAATAATAATAATAATAATAATAATAATAATAATAATAATAAAAATAACAATAACAATAACAATAATAATAATAATAATAATAATAATAATAATAATAATAATAATAATAATAATAATAATAATAATAATAATAACAATAATAATAGCAATAGTATTAATAATAGCAAAAATAATAATAGGGGTACGGCGTTTCCTTTATAATAATTCAATGAGCCAAAACACGAGGACGCCTCTCTTCCTCTCTTCCCCCACGTCCACAAGTGACCTACATATCGCCTGCTACAGAATGACCCCACGCCCCAAACGACTTCCCCCACCGCTGCCCTCCCCCTTCCACATGCACACCTCTGCCGTAACACCCAACCCTTCCCCCTTCCCCTGCTCCCACCCCCACGCTGTATCACCCATCTCTAGGCCCAGATTCCTCGCGCCTCGGCCACGCCTCGACCATAAAAAAATTGAGACTGCACCGCCCTTGCTTGTCCCGGGATGTTCCCCACTTTATTGAGGGATCGTAAAGGGGCGGCTGCTTACCCTTTGCCTACCCCTTTTGGACTCGTTCCCCTCTTACCTTCGCCTACGGAACCGGCCTATATCGTTCACCCCGCGGCTCTTAGGAAGGGTTTAACGGACGAAGTTTTTTGGAGAGCCGAGTTGAATGACTGGTGCTAATAAACGTCTTAGGGAAACGTTCACATGTACTTCTAAACCCTTTACTGCTTGTTCTTTATTACTAGCGGCACGCGGTGAGGGATAACCCAAAAGTATGACCCACTTTCCTCAGTGTGTCCCCAGCTGTCAGTCAGGCGTCATCCCCGTCAGGAGGTCCCGCGGGAGGAAAGGTAAGTCTCGGAGCCCCTAAGTTTGTGTTTCGTGTTCCGGCGGCGTGTTGCTTCGCCTCAGCAGCTCTAATCCGCTACTTGATGCTGACTCTAAGCGCGGGACTTGACATTTTTGTCTCCTTTTAACGCAGATTACGCCCCTGCACGCGAGGATAAGCGGCGGGTTATAGAATTCCGGGCTACACATGAATCATTCTTGCAGGTTTCGTGTCTCTCTACAGCTCATCATGAATACTGTGGCGAGGTGGCAAGTAATTTGTTTTTATAAGGCGAAGCTGACAAGGAATCTCTTTACTTGCTGTATGTCATGCTGCTCCTCCGTTCTTGTCATGGACCCTTGCCATTAGGGCCGGTGCGAGTGGCCCTGGAGTGGCCTTCCATCCTCGCCATCCGTCTGAGCGTGAGTCGCCCCATAAACTCCGCCCCATGTCAGTGTTGACACGAGAACCATGGCCGAAAGGGATCATACTGCCATCATCCTTTTCGTTTAGTGCTACATTATGCAGCTTTTATATATACTTTCCCATTTTACTTCTATTTTAAAGTCGCCATAAACAGTGACATTTTCATAACTTATTCCGGAGGAGGAGGAGGAGGAGGAGGAGGAGGAGGAGGAGGAGGAGGAGGTGAGATAGGGAAAGGGGAGGAGAGGAGGGGAGCAGAAGCAGCCAGGCAGAAGGGGAAAGAGAGAGCTAGAGGGGGACGCGAAAGTAAAACATAAATATAGAAAAAAAAAGAACAAAACTTTACACCGCACTTGTTTAAGCATAATAAAAATTGGAGTAAGTATTGTGGAATTGGAAAAATCATCAGGAGGGGCGGCGATCCCTGGGCGACAGACGAGCGTGGCAGAGCCCATCACAGGTTTTGGCGGGATTAACTCTAATCTTTATATCCCGAGGCATGCAATATGTGTGACCCCTCCTTACCCCACGACACTCCCCACCCTTCCCCTCTCCCATCCGTCTGTCCCCTCGCTTCCCCTCCTCCTCCCCTTTCCCTACAGCCCTCCTCGGTACTCCCTCGTTTGCTACCTGGGCCGTGGTGGGAGGAAAGGAGGGGTGACTGGAGGCATGGATGGAGGGAGGAAGGATGAAAGACATGGGGGAGGCAGGCAGGGAGTAGAGACAGCGTGGGAAAGAAAAAAAATCATAAATACACACAAAAAAAACAAAGATATGACTACGCAAAATCACCACTAGTAAGAAGGAGCGCTGATAAACAATACTTGACAGTTTATCGGCAGCTGGAAATTCAAACCATAAAAAACAATATGCTGTAGTACATTTTTTTAGTGCAAATACTCGCTTCGTCTCCATCTTCCCGCGGCCTCGGTAACAACAGGGCTGCTCAACGTGTTATCGAGCACTGCGTCAAAAGAAAACCCTCCCCCCGTAAATATTAACTTTTGCTTTTCCCAGAAAGACCGATACTGCTGAGGAGGATTTTGGCGCTCACTGGTGTGGAGGTGAGGAGGAGGAGGAGGAGGAGGTAACCTGGATGCAATATTTCCACGGCGTGTTTGCAATATTATTCATTATTTGTGTTCTTAGGCGGAAATACGCCCACATGAATCAGCCTGAAATACAAGGCCATGAAATATCCATAAGTTGGTCCAAGTTACTGCCGAGAATTCGCTGGTAATACTGATACATGAAAGAAGGATAAAAACATTTCTTGAAAAATTCTGGCAAGGCTTCCTCTCGCCCCATATAAATTCCGGGGAGGCGCCATGACACACTGCCGCGCCCCGAGAGGCACACGTACACAGCGCCGGGCCTGGAGCAGCATTAAGAGCCAGATACATGTGTACTAGTGAATGGGGCGGCGCGCTATGGACGCCCCTCGTATACACTGTCCTCGCCAAGTCTCCGCGGACCCGACAAGTCACACCGTCCTCTTAAATGCAACAGAAATAAAGAGGAAATTATTTTAAGGTAAAGCTGACGGAAGTGTTATCATTATTATTATTTCCGGGCGAGGACTGGGCGGCCGCGTGTGGAGGTGGTAGGTGCTAGTGCCGCGGCGGGATGGAGGTGCAGGTCCCGGCCGGCCGAGGGTCCCGCTGGCTCTGAGGCGACAAAGGAAGGTGGTCGTGGCCGAGGATGAGTGATCAATACCCGCCATGAAGGAGTCCGTATCGTCTTGAGGGCGAACACTGCCTTTCCGCGACACCTGTTCACTAGCGGCCGCAACGAACACCTTTCTCGCGATAAAAGGCGATATAAAAACTAATGGTATCTCAAATGCTTTCCTGGAATCTCTATATATTTATTTAGTGAATCTTGAGTTCATCATGACGCTTTTAACAACTTTACAACGCCATTTTAGGCTTCAAATCCCTTCACTTAAGTAACTGAGAAAAGAATACGTCCCAAATCAGCATCAAAATAAAAGAATACGAATAAAAAGCAAAACTAGCAGCACAAAAAAACACACGCCGTCTTTTTTTCAGCAACATTTAAACTTTTCTTCCTTCCGCGTTGCACAAGGATCCAAGTGAAGAGAAGAAAGACCTTTCCCACTCTCTCCGTCACCCTCCCGCCCTCGCCCTTCCTCGCTCTTTTTCCCTCTTGGTGCACTCCCGGCCGGCGTGAGGGAAGTGAACACGGGCCCGGGTATATGTTGGTGTCCTAGACCTATATTTCCCTCGCTGGGCTGTCCCCGGGCTGGCTGGCGGACCCGGGAACAAAGGCGATCAAGATAGCTTTGTGTCGGGCTGGGGTGGAAGAAAGAGAGGGTAGGGATGTGGGTGGGTGGGGGGAGCAGCTGATGCCTTATCGTGTGTGTGGGTCTGCCGCTGGTGGGCTTAAGGCTGGGGGCTGACTGGGTCTTTTTGTGGGGCTTAGAACTCTGCTTGTTGGGTCTGTTCTGGACGGTATTGTGGGTTTTTAAGTGATTAGTGAGTGAGTGAAATGTAGAATGAGTCAAGTACTCGGGTGTCTATGATCAGGTAGAAGAAATACGATCAAATGCAGATATAGTGATTCAGATGTGCCCATGACTCAATAAATCCAAAATAAAGCATTGACTGTTTAAACAAGGGTCATACAATGCTCTCTAAAATTGCCGTATATCACTTTACCTTCCTTTTCTCTCGGTTACATAAACATACCCCCCCCTCACACACACACTAAGTCCACCCTAACCTACCACTATTCAGTTACATAAGAACAAGAAGCACAACAAACAACCCTTCTCAGCAACACACAACATAACACACACATGACGGACGCACACTTCGGGAGGGATGCGCACAAACAAAATAAACAAGGGGGCGAGGCTTCCTTAGCGCCACGAACAGCGACATGAATAAGACCCCGACTCAGGAATTCACAGACAGACAGACACTCGCCTTTTCGGGAGGAGCTTAGGAGACTGGTGAGGGAAAGAGGGCGGGGAGACGGAGGGGCACGGGGGACGACAGGAACATAATGTGGCGCTCTCAATACATCAAAAAGTAATGGATCGGTATATTCACTATATTCATAATGGGATCAGGTAGCCATAACGTACTGGATTTATGACACATTCGTAAGGAGCATGAATTTTCCGTACACAATCGCAGCGCTGAAATTTATTTACGAGTACACTGCACTGAAAATCGCATTAAAAGAGCAGTTGCAAGCGGCCCTCCATTACGGCAAACATACTGTCGTGCTCCATTTGAAATTCCACGGGAAGGCAAACCCAGCCCACCACCTTCTGGAGGCCGCCTGGCTTAACACGGCCCGGCTTACTCCCTCTCTTGATTACTCTTTGCTCCCCGCCGCCAGCCTCTTACCTTCTCATTTCTCCCCTCTCCTTACTCTTGCCTTGAAAAAATAAATATACATACACGCAAACGTTTTACTTTTAATTCTTTTTTTTTGTGAGTGTGTGTGTTTGTGTGTGTTTATTCAGCATGGCTTGTGTTTAGCGTTGCGCGGAGGAAAAGTTATATTTTATTAGCGTGTTTTATGACCGGTATTTTTTTTTCCCTTTCGTCTTCCCTCTCCTCCCTCTCTCTCCCTCTCTCTTTCTCTCTTTACCAGTCCCTCAGGTTTTCATTCAGCGTTATTAACAAAGGTTGTGATTCATAAAGAGAAACGCGGGGCGACTATTTTCTCGGGTTTATTTTCTGAGCAAGAGCAACCAGTGTACATATATTTTAAGATATGCTAAATTAACTCCGCATACACGCATTAATATAAATGTTTTAAACTTCGCATGCAATAATAATATTCATGGCCTTTCATAAACACATGCCTTGCTGCTAAAAGTGTTCATAAGTAACAAAGAACCTAAAAAAAGGGAGGAAGAAAAAGATATATATATACATAAGCCTCCCCATTTTTTTATTATCTCTCAAGTAAAGGCCAGTTAGTTAGTTTGTTAGTTAGTTCGTTACCTGTTGCCTCGGACGGAGAGAGTAAAAAGTGCTTTCCATTCTCGGGGGAGCAGCGTGAGAATAAACGACACGTGCTTTTACCTGTAGTTAATTAATTCCCAAGACAATGAAGTGCGCTCAAGGTCACTTTAGCTCCTGTGTTCCATCCTTCGCTTAATTATCCCATTTCCTCCTGCCCCAAAATTTACCGTCTGCGTTCCATTTCCTACTTTCGCGGCGTCGTTTCCTCCTGTCCGCCACTATCAGGTAATGCTTAACACTCTCTCACCTCCTCCTCTTCTTCCTCATCCCCCTCCTCCTCTTCCTCCTTCTCTCGCACCTTTCACACGTTCTCCTCTTCACCTGCCTCCTTCACCTGGCCTTCCTTCTATCTCTCTCTCACCTCCTATTCCTCCTCTTTTTTTCCTCCCCCTCCTCCTTCTCTCCCTTCTTTCACATCTCATCTTCACCTGCCCTTCCATCTCTCTCTCCTCTTCCTCCATCTCCTCCTCTTCCCCCTCCTTTCACACCTCCTTTTCACCTGCCTCCTTCACCTGCCCTCCCATTTCTCTCCCTCTTTCCTTCTCTCCCTAACAATCCCTCTCCCCTCCATCATCCTTCCTCTCGCCTCCCTCCCGCCCGTCACACACACCTGCCTCCGCTCTATCCTTCATCATCTGTTTAGTCTTATGAGCCTCCCGAGCCGCTATATCAAGTGCCTTATTTTCTACTTGTTGCTTATATGGACTTGCTTTTGTTTTCTTTTGGATCCGTATAGTTTCCCCTCTGTCTTGGTTTGTGTTTATCCCGTTTTCTTATTTGGTTCTTGTTTGGTGAGGGTTTATATTATGTTGTTCCCGCTGTTTTATGTTGATTGTTTTATGATGTTCAGTTACTTTTCATCGATATGTATAAATGCAACTTCTTATTCTTTCTCTGTCAAGTGTAAAGTAAAGAAAAAAACAGATCCAAAAAAAGAAAATCATTGGCTAGATACGTTTCCTTTTTCCTTTTTTTTACTACTTCAATTTTTACCCATGTCTAAAAGGAGTGACAATGGGGAAAGTCGCATCTTCATCTCCTCCTCCTCCTCCTCCTCCTTAGAAACACTTACAAACAAACACGTGAGAGCAACAGATGGCCAAAAAGGACATCACCTTCCACGCTACAGGTCGCTTCTCTCTTCCCACCTCTCTCTTCCTCTTCCTCTCTTTACCGACTCCTCTCCCGTATACTCTCTTCCCCTCGTCTCGTCTCCACTCGTGTCCCCTCTTCTTCCCTAGTGGCCCTCCTCCTCGCCCCCCCTCCTCCTCCAGTCCCTCCGCTCCTCTCCAGCCTCTTGTCCCGCTGCCTTCCCCTCCTCCTTCCTTCCTGTCCTCTCCCTGCTCCCCTGCCAAAGCGGAATCTCTTCTGGGCGACGTTACGACTCTGAGACTGCCCACTTTCCCCGCCATGATTGTCGTTGCAGCCACTTTACTACCAATCACCGCGTCCACAACCACTCTAAACGTCGTGTTACCTGAAGGGGCACAGCCAGCCCTGCTCAGCCCGCAGATGGTGGCCAAAGAGGGGTGCGGGAGGGGTGCTGGAGGGCTGCCGGAAGGGTGAGGAAGGGACGGAAGCAGCAACACACGGGTCTCTGATGCTCCCCGCCTGTTGATGGGACGCGCCAGTGAGGGAAAAGAAGGTGCTGGTGCGGAGGAAAAGGAGGAGGGATGGAGGGAAAGGGATTGGGTTATGCGGGCGATGAGAGGAGGAGGAGGAGGAAGAAGAGGAGGAGGAGGGCGAGTATGTACCGTGCTTGGGGGAATATCCATTTTCTCTGCGATTTTTTTCCTCTCTAAGTTTTTTTCCCTTTCTGTTTTTACCTTTAGCACGGAAATCTGTGGCTAAAAGTGTATCGCGTTTGTGAACTTTAGCGTACCGTGCAAGGAGCGTTTTTTTTTTCATTGATTTGGAAAGGATTTTGTTATTTTAGAGTTGATTATAAATAACTACACCACTGTTACGTTCTTATTTCTTCTCGAGTTCCCTCCCACGTTTTCTATGTCGAGGTCTTATGCAATCCTTACGCAACACCCACTGAAACAATTGCCGAAACACAGATATTTATGTGTCCGGGGCCGAGTCGTAATTGCTGGCTAGAAAATGCAAATAGGGAGCCCCTTTTTGTAACCCTAAAGAGAAAAGTACACGAAAATAATTGTGTAGAGGAGAGGGACACATACAATGCTGAAGAAACTTATGTACGTAATATGGTAGTTTCTTTTTTTTTCTCCCCTTCTATGTTAAGTAACAACAGAAAAATGACAAAAAAAAGTTCGAAGTGATAATCTACACGGAGAACAGAGAGTAGTTATTTGAAGTTCTTATAATTGACAACGAAACTAATAGAAAAATATACCATTACAAAAAAATAGCATCGATAATAATAATAATAATAATAATAAAATAATAATAATAAAATAACAATAATAATAGTAATAATAATAATAATAATAATAATAATAATAATAATAATAATGATAATAATAATAATAATAATAATAATAATAATAATAATAATAATAATAATAATAATAATAATAATAATAATAATAATAATAATAATAATAATAATAATAATAAATACTATCTTACCCTCGTTACAAATCCACAACACGAAGAGGAAGGAAAGAGAGAAAAAAGCCTACACTCGCCTCCATCCAAATTACCGAATTACCCCAAACTCGAGAAAAAATCAAGAAAAATAGGCCTACAGACCCTTCCAAGTTACTGCTCGGCCTTTCTTTCCTTCCCTCCCCTTCATCCTTTTCTCCTTCTGTCCCATCATTAAGGCTTTAATTATAAGGGCGGACGGGGCCGGGGCAGGCTGGTTGGGGGCCTAACACAGCAATCCTATTCGTGTGAGTCCGTGGGAGGAGCGGCTGCCGAGGCCTGATTGTACGTCTTCCTGAATCCGTACGTAACAATTGAGGATCCGCCCTGACAGCATAATGGTGAGCCGGGCGTAATAGCGAACAGGAGAAGTCGAGAGGTTGTGGAGGAGGAGAATCACAGACAAGTTAGCGCCTCTCTGTGCCATGTGAGTGTCCCTCTACTCTCTCTATCTCTCTCTCTCTCTTCCTCTTTCTGATTTTCATAGTTGCACTCTTTATATTTCTCTTTCCTTCTCTTTCTGACATTCATGGTTGACATTTCATTTTGTTTGTCTCATTATGACTTGTGATTATGTGAAAGAAACGCCTCATCGAATTTTCACTACTATTTACTAACACTTTCTTCGTTACTTCAGTTTTTCGTAAAGAGCAACGCTACACCAAGTTCAGGGGGTAGGGAGGTGGTCGTCTGCATATCAAGTCACCCCAACAGCTAACAGATATTATGAGATAAAGTGTGACAAAAAAGCTAACTGTTTATCATCCAGTGTCAGGAGTGTGTACACAAGTATTCTAAACATTCACATGATATGACACACACACACACACACACACACACACACACACACACACACAACGTCATCTAGCTACCTAATACGTTCTTATCTACCTTATAATATGAACACTAACTAAACTAATATAATAACATACTGCATAGCTTTCCAATAAAAGGAGGTATACAGTAAAGACCCGTTTTCTTATTTGAGAGCCAAGCATCGACCATCCGTTTTCATCGCGACACAAAATCATTGAAAATAATTCACGATTATATACGAAAGTAGAAGAAAACGATGTAGCCTAATACCAGCTACTTGCCATCGTTTTTTATCGGTAACTTCAGCCAAAAAAACGGACTAAAACAAACGGTATTGACGCGGCTGAGGAATACCAACTAAAACATTTACGTTACGGCGCAGCAAATGACAAGGAGGGTTTCCAGGTTTGCTTTGGATCAGTATTTATAGATTACGTTTCCAGGCTTAGCGAGAGGAATCGAAGTGTGTGTTCCTGGTAACCCCTTTCTGGCCACTCACAGGCTTTGCCTAACACACACACACACAAAAAAAAAAAAGCTGCCCCTTCCCACACTACACCACACCAATATCCTGTTCCACTCAAACGCTCATATACACTACCCACTTTCTACTCTCACAGACACCATACACATCCTGTCTAACCATCATACAGACTCCCCTCCACCCCCTTACACACCCATGCACCCAAGCCTTGCCATCCTGACCCATATATGAAGATTCCATACACGGTGGACTTCCCTACCCATCAACCACCTTCACCCACGCTATGCTCACATCCATCCACCGTCAATAACACACGACTCCCCCTTCTTCCTCCACCCCCTATCACCACCCTCCCCTCCCTCCCCATCCACCTAACCTCCCACCATCCATCCATTCCTCGACCCAGCTGAACTATTATGGATTTCCTTTATAACTCACGCGTGGTGGCAGACGTTTGACAAAAAAAGGAAATATTACGCACAAGTGGAACGGCGGCGCTAGTGTACAGCTTTCAGTGGCCGCCATAACTCAGAGGCACAAAAAAGGTCTCCATCACGTTGGCTTCGAGAATCAATCCAGACATCGAGGAATATAAGGGACACGATATTCCTCATTTTCCTCCACCTTTACCTCATTTTTTCCTCCTTCTCATATTACTAACCCTTATCCTTTTTTTTTCTTCTCATCCAATGAATCTTACACGTTTTGTTTTCATATGGCTTTTTTTTTTTTTCATCGTACTTCACATAATCTCTCTCTCTCTCTCTCTCTCTCTCTCTCTCTCTCTCTCTCTCTCTCTCTCTCTCTCTCTCTCTCTCTCTCTCTTCCTCCTCCTCCTCCTCCTCCTCCTCCTCCTCCTCCTCCTCCTCCTCCTCCTCTTCGTCCTCCTCTTCGTCCTTCAGTTCTCTCATGACTAGAGGAGCTTGTGATGTGGATTAATTTATTTGCTTTCTTTCATGTTTTCAAGTACAAAGTCTGTGATGATTGAATTCTCTTTGATGTAATATTAAAGAAAGGTAATCATTTTATCTACTTTTGTTTTCGTTTCTAACATATTTCTTCGTTAACCAATTCATCGTCAGTCTTTCTCAACCCTTTTCTACTTTGATATTACAAGAGGAAACCTGTATTTACGAGTATTATATGTATTTGTGCGTGTATGAGAGAGAGAGAGAGAGAGAGAGAGAGAGAGAGAGAGAGAGAGAGAGAGAGAGAGAGAGAGAGAGAGAGTGATCAATACCCCGTCAGTGACCGTCTAGACAGAAGCAGAACCCGCGGCTCGCAATGGCCTCCACACCCACCTGTCCACGATCAATCACGGGGACAGACAGACAGACAGATGCAGGTGTACATCACTCACCTGGGCGGAGTTGTATCTGATTTATTTGCTTTTTTTTTATTTTTTACTTACTATTCAGTGCGACGTGTTTGGCCTAGATTAGAATGTGGCTTTGTGTGTGTTTGTGCGGGGGGGGGGGGGGTATTGTGTGTATATGTGTGTGTGTGGGGTGGGGGGGTTGTGTGCGTGTGTGTGTGTGTGTGTGTGTGTGTGTGTGTGTGTGTGTGTGTGTGTCATATTATTATCACCTGTACATAAAAAAAAAACCTTCACATGCCCACCTTTCAACATTTAATGAGATAAAACAAACAGGTCTTTCTTCTTTTTTACCTCAAGTCAAGCACAAACACATTCAATCCTTCCATCACACTTGCTTTGCCAGTCGCGTTCCTCCAACACATCAACACATCACATGGACAACAACCCACACATATACAAGACTGGATTTACACACACATCACAACACGAAAACGGTGGTTGGGAAGGCAGCGTTTAGATACAAGATGAGGAATGTAGAAAAAATATCCAAGCAGCTACAGAAAGAGAGCGAAAGAGTGATAAAGAGAGGAAGAGGGAGAAGGAGAAAGAGAGAGGGAGGGTAGAGGGGAGGCTGAGTGACAAACGGAACATCACGCCGTTAGTTAGATACATCAGAGCGATAAAAAGCCTCCATTACATATCCATTAGAGGTCCGGGCACGTCACACACTAGCGGCGGAACCTTCATTATGCTGCGCCTTATGTAATTAACCTTTCATCTATTCACTACGTTTCGATGGCGCACTAAAGATCCTACCAGTAAATTATAGATGAATATAAAACAAGGGGGTGAGTGAAGAGCTTACGGACACTTAAACGATAGGGTTGTGGATAGCCAGTCCGGAAATGGTGATTCTTATTGTATTTTAAGGATGAGAAGAGTAGATAATGGAGAGATTGAAAGGGGAGGGAAAGTATAAAGCATAGAGCCATAAGATGAAGGGATACGGTGAGAAATGAGGGAGTAAGGTTAATACGTAGAGGATATAACAGAAAAAAATAAGAATGAAACTGTATACAAGAAAAATGCTTAATGAATGAAACACAGTGACACAAAACGATTGATACAGATGTCATAACTACGAAAAGAAGATCAAACAGAAAAACATAGATTGTATAAAGAATCCAAAACAAAATAACTGAGAGAAAAGAACGGAAGGAAAGGAAGGACAGAAGACAAACAGACTTATACAAACAGACAGACGGTAAGACAAAAGAGGCTCGGTAGGAGGGGAGGGAGGGGAGGAGGAGGGCGTGCATGGGCGGCGGCTTGAAGATATGACATCGATAAAAACGGCGGTGAATTAAGAGCCGATAAGATAAGCTTCATCCATCAGCCGCAGGACAGAAGTCACACGATAGCCATCTATTGACCACTCTTTAATGAGCCTCCGCCCCTTCCGCCGCCCCTTCGCACCTGCTTAAAGGGAACAATGAGGGGCGTCACCTGATCTGAATGGCTGAGTGATTGTTGTTGTTCCTGCTGTTGTTGTTGTTGTTGTTGTTGTGTATTGAGAGGAGTCGTTAATAAGGTCTTTATACACCTCTCTTTTATCTACAATTAATTCAAAACTGCATTCGATTCCTATGTGAAGTTGTTGTTGTTGTCGTTGTTATGTACTGATAAGGGTCGTCAATGGAGTCTTTATCCGCGTCTTTGTAATATACGATTAATTTAAAACTGTACTTGATTCCTATGTGGTTTTCTTTTTCTTATTATACATGTTTTCTTCCTGTTGGTAAGTGATTAGTGTATTTTCTTTCCTAGTATCATATCACTTGATCAAAAATACATTTCCTCTCCGTTTATGTATATTTAGACGCAAGAATATATACAAAGCCTCTAATATCTCTGTCCAAAGCCAAGACAAACTAAAAATTAAAATAAAATGTAAGTTGGGAGGAAAAGTAATCAATGAAGACCGCAATCTCATCCTTGGCCCTGAGCCGAGAATCTATCCTCAGCCTCCCTTCCTTCCCTCCTTCCTTCCTTACTTTATTTCTTCCTTCCTTCCATCCTTCCTTCCTTCCTTCCTTCCTTCCTTCCTGTCTTAATTTCTTCCTTCCTTTCCTATCCTTTCATTACTCCTTTCCTTTGTTTTCCTTTCCTACCCTTTTTCCTCTCATTTCCTTTTCTTACCCTCCCTTCTTCCTTCCTTCATATCTTCTTGTCTCTGTTTTTCCTCTTATTTCCATTCTAATCCTACTTCTTTCTTAACTCCTCGCTCTTTCTAGATGTCTCTACTGCCCTTCCCTTACCTAAACTCTCTCTCCCTTCATCTCTATTTTTTTTTTCAATCTTCTCTATTCTTCACCTCGTCATGTCAGTAATCGTCCCTCTCCCTTTTAACCTCGTCTTCTTTCTTTCCGTCCTGTGTATCTTGCTTTCCTCAGCTCAAAACTCTAATTTTACTCCAGTTCCATCTCGCTTTACTTCCCCATCCACTCCACTACATCTCTTTCCACAACTCCCACGCTAGTCTTCCACCCTACTCCTCTTCCTACTCCTCATCCCTTCTTCCCTTTCTCCAAACAATTTTTTCTTCCTCTCTTATCTCCACTCTGGACGCTCTTCCTTTTCTTCCTCCTCATACTCTAATTTCTCTTTTCTTATTCAACTCTTCCTCCTCCTCCTCTGATGTCCAGCTCCCTTTCTCTCCTCCTCCTTTTACTTCTCTTACTTTCTCTCTCTGCTTCTCATACTCTTTCCTCTTCTCTCATTCACCCTTTCCTTTTCCTCTGACGTCCAGCTACCTTTCTCTTCTCCTCCTTCTCCTCCTCTTACGTCCAGCTACCTTCCTCCTTCTCCTTCTCCTCCTACTCCTTCCTCCGCCAGTGATACACCAAAGAAGACAGAGGGTCACATCCGCCCTCTTCCCCCCGTCGTTACGTCAGGCCCGACACTCACGGGGAGATTCTGGTGCCATTGGGGTGACAAGGCAATGAGGGAACTTGGAGGGGCAAGCTTCTCCATGACGGGGAAAAAGTGGCCCTAAGAAGACACATAAGGAAGACGAGACCAGTGCGGGATGGAGGAAAAAGCGGAGGGAAACGTGGCCACCGGGATTTAGCGTCTCGTTGTGAGTGTTGTTCGGGGCTTTCTCGCGCCGTGAACCAGTTTTGCGGAATGATGAAATCCCGCGAAATAGAATTGTCACGGTGGTAAGGGCCTGGGGGAGACGGGAATGGAGGGAGGGAGGACGGGAGGGAGGGAAAGAGTGGTTGGAGAGAATTGGGGCGAGGGAGGGAGGGAGGGAGAGGGAGAGAGAGCAAGAACAGCATGGAAAGGACAGAGAGACTTGAGAGAGAGGGGGTTCAAGAGGGGCTGTGCGTGAAAGAACGTGGTGCAAATAAGGAAACAAAGAAAAGAGGAAAAAGAATGTGGATTAAGAGAACGAAAGAACATGTCAAATTGAAGTTATTCCAGACATATACTTGTTCAAAAGAAATTATAACACGTATATTTTCTTTCTCCGACATAAAGATAGCAAAAAAAAAAACTAATAAACTCGCTCTAAAAGAAAATATAAACTCTTCTCTGCCAACGACTGTAACGAAGCTGTCATTTTTGTTTTCTTAAGCGAAGGGAAAGAAAAAATAAATATATATAAACCTCAGAGGCAATTTCCGATTGACAAAATATATCCCCCATGGAAAAGACTTTTATTTAGGGGTCACGCTCGTAAATTTATCAGAGCCTATTGAGGAAGGAGGCGTGGCATGGCGTGGCGGGAGGTTAGGGAGGGGGCGTGGAAGGGGAAAAGGGGGGCATTGAGGGGTCAAGGAAGGGGGAGGGTTCGAGTAAGGCGAAAAAACAGCCCTGAGGTCACGTAAGCGATGCAGGCACGACGGACCGCGGCCAGGCCAGTCTTTGTTGGGTCTGTTTACGAAAGGGCTGTTTTAAGGCTTCACTTTGTCCGGATTCGTGTGTGAAGAATTATAATTGATTGCATCCTGTGCTGCCTTTTTTGCCTTTCTTTGTTCAGGATATTATATGAAGTGAATATGTTTTTAATGTGCATTAGTAAGATTTTTTTTTATCAATAGTGTTTTGTCTGCGTGAATGTTCAATAATTAAAAATAATACCAAAGTGTAAAAGTTTGCCCCTGAAAGACATTTGCAATTTTCAGTTTGCAGTTCATTCCAGACTTAACAGCTTATATAATTTCATTAAAATAATTGTACTTCATACAAATTGCAATCACACAAACTCGCGCCCTGCCTGCACACGCACACACACACACACACACACACACACACACACACACACACACACACACACACACACACACACACACACACACACACACACACACACACACACACACACACACACACACACAAACACACTCTACCGTTTCTCTTATTAAAAAATGTCATGTAATCTAAACAAAAAAGCGTCTCATGAAAATATATGAAAATAGGACAAAAATACCGCGTCTCTAAAGAATTGCGACGCATGGAGAAAACACGTGTACGAAATTAAAGTGAGCATAAATTTTCCCCCACCAAAAAAGTGACAAAGGACAATCTAAACAAAAAAACTGACACTTTATATTCAAAAGGAACAAGAAAATGACTTGATGGTAATGAGAGAGAAAAAAAGTGCAGGGGAGGTGGTGGCTTTCAGAGGGGACGGACGGGGACGAAGGGAAGGGAAGGGAAGGGAAGGGAAGGGAAGGGAGGGAGGAGAGATTTACGCGCAGATGAACAGAAGACATTAAAAAAACATAGAAAGAAGGAAGAACGCAGCGCAACGAGGACGAGATGGCACGAAAATGAGGAATGGCGATAAAAAGGAAGACAAAAGAAGACAGATCACATTAAGGAGAAATACGCGAAGAGGAAGAAGACGAAATGATGAAGTAGAGAGAAAATATACAAGAGAGAGAGAGAGAGAGAGAGAGAGAGAGAGAGAGAGAGAGAGAGAGAGAGAGAAAGAAAGAGAAACAAGGGGCATTAAAGCAACTCAAACAATGCAAAGGGAAAGAAAATATAGATAAAAAACAAAACAAAGGACAGAGAGACAGAGAAGGAAGGAAGGAAGAGGGGTTGAGGGAGGGAGGAAAGGAGGGAGAGAGGAAGAAGGAGCTGGTGATGGAAGACTGGAGGAAAGGAAGAGGAGGAAGGAGGGAGCTGGTAGAGAGAGAGAGGAAGGAGGAGGGAAGGAGCTGGTGATGGAAGATGGGAGGGAAGGAGGAGGAGACGAAGGAGGAGGGTATGGAGGAGGAGGAGGGAAGATGGAGGGAAGGAGGGACGAAACCGCACGAGCACCAACGAGAAGGAGGGAACTTGGCCACAGTCACCGGCTGATGTAATGAACGGAGGGAATATATTTGAATCCTAAATTAGGGCGTCCTCTGGGAGCCTGGGAGGGAGGGAGGGAGGGAGAGGAGGAGAGAAAGGAAGGGCGAGAGGAAGAAACGAGGAAAGAGGAGGAGGAAGTAGAAGAGGAAGAAACGAGGAAAGAGGAGGAGGAAGTAGAAGAGGAAGAAACTAGAAAAGAGGAGGAAAGGAAGTAAGGAAGGATGGGAGGGAGAAAGAGAGAGGAAGACAGAAAGGAAGGAAGAGAGGAAGAAACGAGGAAAGAGGAGAAGGAGGAAGTAGAAGAGGGAGAAACTAGAAAAGAAGAGGAAAGGAAGTAGAAGAGGGGAATCGTAAGGAAGGATGGGAGGCAGAAAGATGGGATGAGAAGGGAGGAGAGAGGAAGGAAAAGGAAATGAAGGAAGAAGAGAGAAAGAGGAAGGACAGAGGGAGAAACGAGGAAAAAGGAA
Organism: Eriocheir sinensis; assembly: GCF_024679095.1. Lineage (NCBI taxonomy): Eukaryota > Metazoa > Arthropoda > Malacostraca > Decapoda > Varunidae > Eriocheir > Eriocheir sinensis. The sequence goes on from NC_066547.1 coordinate 6,614,042, forward strand.
AGGAAGTAGGAAAGGAGGGAAAGAGAAACATAGAAGGGAGGAGGAGGGAAAGGGAAGCAAAGGAAGGAAAGAAAAAGAGGAATAACAGAAGGAAAGGGATAAGAGGAGGAGATACGAGAAAAAAGAAGAGAGGAAGGTGAAGAAAGGAAGGAGGAACCAAGTAAGAGGAGAGAAAGAGGGAGATAAAGAAAATGAAGTCGGAAGAGAGAGGAACATAGGAAGAGGAAGAAGGAGGAGGAGACAGAGAGGAAGGAAGGGAAGGAGGGGTGAGTTGGCAGAGACACAGACAGAGAGAGGGAGAGTAAAAGAAACGAGGGAAGGGGAAGAAGGGAAAGAGGGCGCAGGGAAGGTAAGACGAACGAGATGACTTGATGAATACTGAAAAGAGAGATTTGTGAGTGAGTGAGTGAGTGTGTGTGTGTGTGTGTGTGTGTGTGTGTGTGTGTGTCTATCTATCACTATATCTATCTGCTTACTGAAGACATAGAAAATGCAATATACATAACATACTACATGAAAACAAAAGGAAAAACTATGCAAGCTAACACAGTGGAATTGATCTACACACTAAAATCTCAACCTTACGTCCTTTCCGTCAACACTGCGGAGATACGCACTTCCGAGACCGCAATGCCGCAAGAAAATGACAGGTACATTTAGGAAAACCAATACGTTTCAGGGATGACTTGAGCATCTTCGGGGCACGGCGGGGAAGGAGGAGGAGGAGGAGCGACGGGCAGCGAGCTAGAGCCAAACCAGGAGTGAGAGGAGGAGGAGGAGGAGGAGGAGGAGGAGGAGGAAAAAAGTTGGAGGAGAAGGAAGAGGAAGAGGAGAAGGAAGAGGCGGGGGAAGAGAGAGAAGAAAAAGGTAGATGAGGGGAAAGAGGAGGAGGAGGAAGAGGAGAAGGAAGAAGAAAAGAAAGAAAAGAAAATGGAGAAGAATTAGAAGATAAGGAATAGGAGTAAACGGAGCAAAAGGAATAAGGGGGGCAGAAAATGAGAAGGGTGAGCAAGCGAAAGATAACTAGCGAGAGATGGAGGGGAAGAGGAGGAGGAAGGAAGAGAAGCAACGGAGAACGAGAAATAGAAAATGGAAAAGGAAGAGTAGGGAGAGGAGGAGGAGAAGGAAAGGGAGATGGGGTAATGAGATTGGGAACGGTGTAAGGATTAGGCCGCCATGCAGAAAGGAAAATGGATGAGCTTCGGAATAGACCGGGGGAGGATTGTGGGAGATCTGGGGGAGGTGACTTGTGAGGGCCCCCGCCACGCCGCCGCCGCCGCCACCACCCACGGTCCACCCACGCCCACCCTCGCCGCCTCTACTATTGTGCCCCGATGGTGGATGAGGCGTGTGCTGAGCTGCCCTTCCTTTCCATTCCCTTCCGTCCCGCCTAAGTGGCCTGAGTGACAAAATGGGCTTTCTTACGGAGGAACTTTTCGACATCAGAAGAGTTTGAAAATAAGTTAGTCTATGTAGTGGAAGATCAACAAGACGAAAGAATAGTTGTATATGGTAGTTTTTGGGTGGTGGAAGAGGTTGTTGTTGTTGTTTTTTTTGTGTGTGTGTGCGTATGTTCGCCCACAATACGGGCTGGACAATGGCCGAGCGAGCAAAGGGAGGTCCTGCAGGGTGCCGAGCTAAGTCCTTTACGCATCCCTCGCTATAATATGGTAATCAGCGTGCTTGGAGCTCCTCTCTGTCGCCTTATTTGAATATCCTTCAGGCCTGCCGGGGTGGGGCGGCGGAGGGAGGTGTCGTTTGTAGCGAGGGCACGCCCGGGGGTCTCGTCTCTCATCGTTATCACCTACATCAGGGAGTTCTACGCTAGGGGGAATACGCTGTCCCCCTTCTCACCCATTCCTTACTCTCAGGCTTACTCCTCTTCCCTGTCTCCTTTTGTAACTGCTTCCTGTTTACTCTCTCCCTCCCTAACCAAGCTTTTGAATCCCTATATTGAGGTATTTTTCGTTTTTAAGTCTTTCGTTATGACGATCCTGCCCATAAATAAGCAAGACCTTCCTTCACTCTTTCCTTTACGCCACACTAATCAAACAGTGTCAACGTATGGAACAGAGAGTCAGCCAAATTAGTTCTGAGGAAAACACAGGAAACAAAATTAGTTTTCATGACAGTAAATCATATGGGACGACACTACATGTTTCCTCGTATCTATAAAGTTCATTAAAAACAAATATTACGAAGAAACAAACCTTACGGAAAAGACAAACACTTCAAAGTCCACACAGAAAACACTCCTACAAGATTACAAAGCAGACAAAACACACACACACACACACACACACACACACACACTAATCATCAAGTGTCACGCTACCGCCGCCGCCGCCCTACATCATCGCCGGTGCCAGTATCAATAATGCCGAGGCCACCGCGCAGACGCAGTGCCATTAAGGGGACGCGTTAGGCCTAAGGCGGCACCGTGATGGAGTGTCCCGCGCGGCACCTCCATGACTCAAGGAGGGAGAGGGGGAAGGAGGGAGGGAGGGAGAGATGGAGGTAAAAAAAAAAAAAAGGAGGGGGAAAAAAGAATGAAGAAAAAAAAGGTCTTATATAAAAGTAAGGATAGGAAAGGGAGCTGAGCGAGGGGAAAAATATGTATTATCACCCTCTTTTTCCCCTCTGATACATATTTTCTTGAGGGCCTCCGTGAGCGCCGCGTCTCGCCTCACAAAACACGCAAACTTTTACTGAAGATCGCTTAATGAGAAAGTTTGGAGATGCCTTAAATAAAACTGTGAAATATATACGAAAAAATAAAGAAGACCACGAAGTTTTACGCTAACGAGGAACAACAATAAATAAACACAGAAAAGACTACACGAAAACACTCACATAAAAAAGATAAATAAAATACATATCAAAATTGAGGATATCGCATATTGAGGTAACAAATAATAACAGATAAATATCATAAAGCAGCAGAACAAACAAAAAAATAGTAAATAAGTATATAGAGAAATACAGAATAGAAAAGACTACATGAAATCCAGACAAAAAAAAACATAATAAAATACACATAAAAAAAAGATTACCACGTATTGAGCTAACAAATAATAACAAATAAATATACTAGAGCGGCACAACAAACAAAAAGTAAGTAAATAAGTATAAAGACAAATAAATAAAGAGAAGGGGCGGGGCGGTCAGCGGTGTATGGAGGGGCGAAGGTCCGTGGCGGTGAGATAAAGGCCTGGAGACAATAGCTATCGGTAGGCCTAAATGAATTTAATGGGCTGTGAGGGGGAGTGAGTCTGGCACTGCGTCAAGAGTGCCACCAACCACCCCCTTGACCCCCTTCCAGGCCTCCTCCTCCCCCCCTTTCCCCCGCCCCTCTGTCCTTCCTCTCCTCTCCCTGCCTAACACTCTTACTCACTCTAGCCGCCCCCCCCCCCCCCACTCCGCCCCAAGCTGCTGCCACTAGTCACTCAACGAACATTCTTTTCCTCACCTTTACTTACAATCTTTTTTCATCACCTCTCTCCCTTTTCCTCCCCCTCCCTCAAAAAACGACAAAAGGAAGAACACTCGTATCATTAAATAAGATAAGAGTAATAAACCAAATAAAAAAGGGAAGTTACGCGACTATTTTCAGCTTATTCAAAACTGAGTACTCCCTACGTGACCTGAAAACATGAGCCACTGATCTACACGCATATAATTTTTTGCATTTTTCACACACACCAAAAGAACAAATGCTTCCTGTATACTCTTAAAATACAATAAAATAAAGTAACTCACGCGATGAAGAACCCTGATTTCCAACTTATCCCAAACTAAGAGTATCTATATATTATCTAAGGACATAATCCATTCATTTAAACGTATTTCCTTTTGTTTTTCCACGCACTCCAGACAAGAGAAACATAAATGTGCTTCCTGTGTACCCCAAACAAAAACAGTCTATTATAAACTTCAAAACAGATTGGAAAGAGAAAATATTAGTGATAACAAACAAATGAGGGCGACATTAACGTTAACTAGGGTCAGTGTAATGGAAAAGTGACACACATCGACATAATCAAACAACATATTGATTCGCCTGATATGAATGATATGAGTAATGAACGCATACATAAACGCACGGATAAACAAACAAACCAGCAAACACACACACACACACACACACACACACACACACACACACACACACACACACACAGGCTCCCTCTAACGCCTCACTTCAACTAATGGCCAATCGCGCTAATGACTCTTTAAGCTGCCGTAAAAAAAAAAAAAATAGCAACGACAAGCGAGGCTCCATTGCTCCCCCATCACAGCTTCCCCTCGTCTCTCCCCTCCTCTCCTCTCCCCTCTTAGACCTTCCCCGTCCTCTGCCCTCCTTCACCCCCCATCCCCACCCCGCGGCAAGAGGCTGAGAGGCTGATAAAAATATGAGAATCTCTTAGTTTATTATTTACTGATTATATTTAGGAGATACACACACTGAGGAGCTGCTAATGGGATTTATTCGAGGTGCTGGCGAGCGGCGAAGGTCTCTAAATTCAACGTTTTATCTCGCGGGTAACAAATTATTTTTATGAATTTATCTGACTGGAGCGTATTTGGTTTATATTATCTTTTTTTCTACCCCACCTTCGCTCTTAATGAGATTTACCTGAGCGTCGCTTCTCGCCCTTAGCTCGCACTCAGTCATGGGTAACGCGGTCCTCAGGTATTGTGGTATTTGGAGTCGAGGTTCATTTTTGCAGATCAGCTCCGGAGGGGGTCGAGATAAGGGAGAGTGACTAGCCTGGGTATGAGTAGCTCCCGGCGAGTCAGCATTCCGGCGTGTCAACTGCTGAATATTCTGAATGATGATGGAAGAGAGAGCGGAGTGGGAGAGGAGAGTCAGAGGAGGGGACCGAGGATATCAAGGGAAAAAGATGACACTATATATGGATAAGGAAAATAAATTACGGAGAAAGGGGGAGGAGCATAAGGGGACGCGACATAAGGAGAAAGAAAACGATGGAGGGATGAGATTTTAAGGGTAAGGTGAAACAAAGATAAAAACTCCATACGAAAATAATTATGAATCGCAAAACAAAAAGAAAGTTGGTGCATAGAAACATAAAACTGAATAAAAAATAAAAAACTACCATATTAAAGAAAAAAGAGGGCAAGGAAAACGAAAACAATTATGTATCAGAAAAACAAGAAGAAATTTGGTATAATGAAACATGAAACTGGATAAGAAAAAAAAGACCATATTGAAGAGAAAAAGAGTAAGGAAAAGCTTTAAGGATATTACAAAGTTTATGAGGTGAGAAAGCGTGGACGCGCTGTAAACATGAAACGTGGATAACAAAAATGAATGGAAGGAAGGAAGGAAGGCAGGAAGGAAGGAGGAATGCGGAAGAGGAAGGAAGGAAGGAAGGAAGGAAGGAAGGAACGAAGAAAGGAAGAAAGGAAGAAAGGAAGGAAGGAAGGAAGGAAGACTGCGGAAGAGGAAGGAAGGAAGGAAGGCGGTTGTATAAGGAAGTGCGTAGTAACTAGAACGAAGAAAATAAGAAGCGTGAGCAAGAACATGACCACAAAAAAAAGAAAATACAGAGAGAGAGAGAGAGAGAGAGAGAGAGGGGAAGAGGGGCTGAAATGTGAGAAAGGCTGTGATGGCGTGATGAGTGGGACAGGAAGAGGGAGGGGGTAATGTATGAGGAAAGTGGAGCATCTCTCTCTCTCTCTCTCTCTCTCTCTCTCTCTCTCTCTGATTCATCAAGGAGAGGAGTGAACGGGAAAAAGAATGTAATATCTAGCACAGTCTATCACAGGTTCGGAGGGGTCGGCGCGCCCCTGTCTTTGCCGCATTCCACACTCTCTCCCCTCCGCTACACGCTATTTTTATTCATTTACGCACTTTTATTCTCTCACTTTTGCCTACCCGCTTACGAATGGGATTACTTTCCGAAGTGTCTCTTTCTCTCTCACTCTCTTTTTCTTAATTGGTGTGCGAGTGAGCGAGATGATGTATGCAGGTGGGTGGTATAATTGTTTCTTCTTATAGATTTCGGTGTGTGTGTTTATGGGGTGTAGAAAGGGATGATTTAGTAACAAGTGAAAGGTACGCCATATTTAGTTGCCTTGGTCTTCTTTATTTCTTGCCTATGTGGGTTTTTTTTTTTTTTTGTGTGTGTTTAAACGTTGCCTTTAGAACACTTTAATTTAATTCACGTCTCAATTACTGCTCTTACTATACTCGTTTCTTGTTTTGTTTTTTCAGCCACATTTCTTTTGACCTCGTTGCTCTCTCTCTCTCTCTCTCTCTCTCTCTCTCTCTCTCTCTCTCTCTCTCTCTCTCTCTCTCTCTCTCTCTCTCGGCAACATTTAACCAATTCCTAAATGAAAGGCGAGAAACTACTTGCTAACTCGCAAAATGACGCGACTTTCACTTTCAACTTTAATACAGCGGAAAAACTTGAACTTTTAGCATTATTCAAATTAAACTTTTGAAGCCTCACTTAATTAAAGGTAAAGTTACAGTGAACAGATCAGAGCCAGACGGAAATAGGAGCACGGAAAATAATTAACATGTATATTACCTTTAACAATATGACACTTTGATGCAAGATTCACGTCAAGCCTCATTTTTTCCCACTTGAAACTTTTACATTAACATCAAAAACCTTTTTTTCCCCCCGACGACAACGTGTTAGAATTTATGTTAGGGTTTGAATCATTCAGCAGACTAATAACACACACACACACACACACACACACACACACACACACACACACACACACACACATGCACACACAACATCACGGGCTGTTCTGGTCGTTCATCATGCTTACATAAACAGGAGCTTTCAACATGCATATACAATTTACTTAAAATGGAAATACATTGAATTATATATACAAACATAAGTACATAAAAACGTAGCCACTACCCAATTCTTTGTTCAAGTGTTATTTATATCTATTAAAATAATTTTCATATAGTTATTTGTGGTATCTTAGTTCCCTTCCTTTGACTCTATGTAACCCCGCCACGCCCCTGGAGACAGCAAACTAGGCCTTCAGGAAACAATAGAGGCCGGTGGTGCCCTGCGGTGGCCGGGAACAAAGGCCTCGGCTGTGGGCTGTGGAGGGCCGCATCATCATATACAGCGTCCGAAAACTGCGTGCTGGACCCTCCTGGCTATTGATCGACGACGTTACACTGAACTGCAATAACCCGGCACAGTGGGCGTCTTCGTCACGAGCCTCGTCATGGTCACTACGCCGCTGCGCCCCGTGTCTGAGGCCCCGCCAGCCAAGCGTGTCTGCTATCTCCGCTTAAAACCTCCCTAATAAATGTCGTGTACTCGCCTCAACACTCCACAAACTCCTCCTCGCCTGCCCGCCTTTCTGTTCCGCGTTATAAAGTCTCCGTTCTCCCAATTTTGCGTCCGGCTCCGTTTTCTCTCTCTCCTCTATCGTCGTTTCCCTTCTCGTAACAGCAGGTTCCCATTTTCTATCTTGCTCAGCGCCATAAGTCAGCGTAATCCCTAATCTACCTCATAATTCTCGTCCTAATTAATACTTGTCGGGTCTAACTGTAAGAAGGTAATTTGCTCGAGTATAACTGCACGCAAAAATGGCCCTTCATGCCCTCCCGGAGCGCTTGCTACAAACGCCCCTGTTGCTCGCACGCCCGATAAGTTATTACCCCCAAAAACGAGTTTCACTATAATAATCGCCAAAATTTTCCAATCATGCTTTTGCTGGAAATTAATTCTCCCTACGGAGTTTTATTTCGTTCATTATTGACTACAGTAAATAGTGCAAAAGGAGAGTAATAACCGGAGGAGGTGGACGCCGGAGAGACTTGGCTACCGCCGCCGCTGCCCGGCACTGCCGAGGCACGACTACCGCGGCAATGGCTGGCCGGGTGGTTGACGTAACCTTTATTGAAGGGCAGCAGTACCGAGGTGCTGAACCGCATTATCCCGCCTCTATGTCGCTCGCTAAACGCCGTTCCAGTACTTCACAAGTTGGCCTCAACGTTTTCCCGAGACGTGTTGAAGAGTGGCGGGTTCCGTGTGAGACAATGGACACCCAGCCTCGGCCTTCCATGCGAAAAAAATATAAATAAAACTCCAAGTCTGGCGCATGCATGGGGTGTCAACTCCTGGGCACAGGAAGGGCTTAAGCGAGGGACGGTCCATTAGGCGAAAATGGTCCATTGTAGCTATTTGATTCTGATCCTAATGGCCCGAAATCAATTATAGCCTTGTGTCTTGGAGCCTCGTGATTAACTAGCTCGTTTTTTGATAACTATTTATTGCACGCAGCGCGGTACAAGGGCGTAAGCGGCAGATAAGGCCGGGCGGGCTTGAGGGCGGGAATCGTGGTGGGAGGAGGGAGCGTGGCTGACCTTGTGGGCCGCCACCACCGAATTGTCAACAACGACTTCTGTCCGTGGCGGGGGCCTCACGCCCGCCCCGACGACCAGCCCCGCTGCGGGTGTTCGGGGAGGATTTAAAAACAAGGTCTTGCAGCGTCGGGTTTCGGGCGAGGGTCGTGTTCCCGCGGCGGCACAAGGCAGGGTCAGCGGGGACTCACCTCAGCCGCCTGACACTTGGGTAAAGATGCAATTATTTTGCCAGACAACACAGATTTACGACCGCTGCATAATCGTGTAATCTTTTAAGGGATGTATTCGTAAAAAGAATTATCAAATATCTCCTCCGGGACAATTTATGGGTTACTCGCAATAGGCTGACTCCTCCTTTCTCAGGCTGTAATTTACTAAACATCAGCACAGTAATCATGGCCATTCATCATCCGGGCCTCGCTCCGCCCACTGACTCATGAGGCCGGGCTCCCATAGCGGTGGGTCACTTACACCCAGACTTTTCACCACCGCTGCGTCGCCGCCGAGGAAATGGCGCGGCGGGGCAGGAACTTCAGACATTTACCTGTGCCTGCCTCCCCCGCGCGGACCCACCCACGGCAGTCATGCGAGAACCTGTGAGAGTCTGAAAAATGTGTATGTATAGAAATTACGGGAGACATGATTTCAGGCTTGCTAAGGCGCTCCTAACACTGTTATGGCAAGATTTACTGCCGCCTGGGAGAAGGGGCGAAGGGAGGCGCATCGGGCGGCCGGCCAGCCAGGCTCCCTCGCCCCTGGAGCTGCCCACACACGTTCCCTTCATTTATTTTCTACTTATAGATTAAATCAGAATACATAAAAAGAAAGGGCTCACGAAGATTTACGTTTTCTTTACCAGCGAAATACAACTACTACACGTTTTTTTTTTTTTTTTGTGAAACACTCCGGGAGGAAAGACAAAATGAAACAAATCAGAATCACTGACTCTTTGATATGGACAAAAGAGAAACGCTATCTTTTTTTTTTTTTATTTTTTTTTTTTTTTGCATCCACCTGCTCAGGGCGTCGGGCTGCTTTTATCTCGCCTGCGCCCCGTCCGTCATCGCAGGCCGTGTATGTACCAGAGACAAGCGCCATCGATTACTCGTGTCGCGGTGGCCAGACTCCCGCCAGACGCGACGCCAACACACTTCACGACAACGATAAAGAAAAAAATCGTATACACATAAATCTCTTAAACACGAAAGGAGTTTTAATCACAAGGGAAGGAGCAGGCAGGAGGGGAGGGAAGAGAGAGCACGAGAGAGGGAGAGAAAGACTTGACATGCACGTTGGACAGGAGCTTCGTTAAAAATATTCGCAGCAGCAACGGCGGCCACCGAAGTTAAGGTATCAATGTATTATCTCCTTACATCACTCGGCCCATAAATCCGGCGCCTACAAAAACACTTGGACACGGACGCCTTAAAAGCATGTAGCTCCTATTAGCTCCCCCGGGACGAGACACGTTGATGAATTAGAAGCAAGTGAAGCCAGGCAAGAGTTTACGATAATGGCCGGGCCTTGCAATAGAGACGTACGGCCTGTGTGGGCGCTGATCAATAAACATTACCGGGCCGAGTCGCTGTTCGTCGCGGCCACCAGATGGAGCCTGCGAGTTGGTGGTCATGACTTAGCGGCTAATTAACTCGATCGGACTTTATATTCGGAGGGAAGCAAAGGGTTAATTAGTTTAAGATGAGAACAATGTCTAATTAGTGCACATCATCCTATTCTTCATCCCCAGCTTCAGGAAATTGAGAAAAACTGGTTCGGACGATATATAAGATTTGGAGGAGTGATAAGGCGAAAAAAAATCAATTACAACAAAAAGTAACAAAGTGGGGCAAAGAATGTAAAGAAAAAATACTAGTTTATGGTAACGTATAGAGAAAATAAAGAAAAAAAGAGAGAAAGGAGAAAAAAAGCGAACCATCTCTTCTCTACCTAATGTCTTTCAGTAAACAGGTCAGGGAGAGGGGCAGGAAATTAAGAGCCGCCTCGGACGCATCCTGCACTACTCCACAATAGTCAGGGGGCGCTTGTTTGTCCGCGATGAGGCACTTTAGATGGAGGAGAAACAGCCATGACCGAGAGGTGCATGACCAGGTGAGCGGAAATGGCCCAGGTAAACCAAAAAGCCTGCCATCCACCCAACCAGCCAGCTAGCCACATGCCAGCCATAAGCCAACCACAAGAAAAACACCAGCCATCCGCCCATCCACAAGGCAGCCACTCAGCCACCACCCAGTCAGCCACAAAACAGCAACAAGACAATCTACAAACGAGCCAGCTCCAGGTGTGTGTTGCAAGCACCCGCGCGGCCGCCACCTCCCCACCGCCGAGCAGCCTCAGTGAAATCCCTTAGATTTTATCACCATCTAATGTTGTGATGGCGGAGCTCGGGACTCACCGCCGCGGAAACGATTTCTTATGCATAAAATGATTCGACGACTATAATTAGCGTCAACGCGGATTGTTAGTCTTTTTTTTTTTCAAACGAATGAAGAGCCAAGGAGTCACCCTTCTGTACGCCGCCCACTGTGACCATGACCTGCCTGCCTGCCGCCTGCCCGTCCTCCTCCGCGATCACAATAAAATATAAAATAAAAACGCAGCTCCTATGGACACAAATGCGTATTTACGTCCCTCTCTGAGGCTTTTTTTCAGCGCAAGAACAGGGTAGAGATTTTCAGACCGTAAACCATCCATAACGAGGTGATCCTTCTCAGGCCTTCCCGGGGGGTGGCGGTGAGCGGTCGGCGCAGACGCTGTTACATATAAAGAAGTGTTTCACAGGAGCGTCGCTGTGGTTCACTTGACGTATAATTAACCAGGAGCTACGAACCTCTTCCAGAATTCTTTAAATGTAATCATTTCCTTTTAACAAGCTTGGCATCCTCAAGCAATTATCTCGATGAGTACAGCAGCCAATGCAGCTCCTCCGCCGCCACCGGCGCCGCCACAGCGCAGCAGCCACCGTCTCTGCAGCATTAGTGGCGCGGGATTTACTAGCGATTTCAAGTAGCATCCGGGTAATTGTGGTCAGAATGGAGGCGAAGTGAAAGTATAAAAGATGAGGAGCCAATAAACAGCTTGAGGGGGTTATTCTTCACGAGGGGAAGCATCGCACCTAATGCTAATGGACATGATTTTAATATTTAATGAGGCTACTAAGAAGAAAAGGTGCTGCTGTTCTAATCGCATAAATAAAACTCTTGATGTTAATGTTCGGTCCATAATTTGTCAGGGAAAAAATGAGAACACTCGTGCAACGACTTCAAGGATGTTCATCAGTCTTATAGAAACAAAGTAAAAAAAAGTTGTTTTGCTTGTTTAGTCTTCTTTTCATGTAGTACTGGCTTTGTCACCTCTTAATGATACAAAAAAGGCATAATACTGCACAGCAAAATTAAAAACAGCAGAAGTAATTTTACTAGTGAAGTTGTAGTAGTAGTAGTAGTAGTAGTGGTAGTAGTAGTAGTAGTATAGGGAATGTAGAAACAATGCACAGTAGTGGCAGCAGTAGTATAGTGACAGCAGCAGCAGCAGCAGTAGTGGTAACAATATCAAAAGCAGGAGCAGGTGCCGTAGTAGAATAAGAATATAAATTGCAGAAGCAGAAGTAACCTTAGAACCAGCAGTAGCAGTAGTAGCAGTGATGATGGGGGAATGGGAGGGTGAAGAAGGCAGCAGCAAAAGAAGCAGTAGCAGAAAGCAGCGGCAGCATGGGCGTTGTAAATCGAGGAGAGGAATGAGGCCTGAGGGAGGGTGTGCAGCAGTCTTAGTGTGTGTGTGTGTGTGTGTGTGTGTGTGTGTGTGTGTGTGTGTGTGTGTGTGTGTGTGTGTGTGTGTGTGTGTGTGTGTGTGTGTGTGTGTGTGTGTGTGTGTGTGAGTTACTCGGTCCTGTTCTTCACCTCTCGCGTGGCACAAACACTTCCTGGATATTTTTTTCTACATTTCTCAGAGATAAACCTACGCAAGAAAATAATCACCATTGCCGACTCCCATAAAAACAAGTCACCTCAGCGTCATATATAATGTTAATCTTACACAAATAATTTAAGTGGACATAAATGAGGGCAATTATTCTCACACAATTAGCATGAGTAGCACCTGGCACATTCATTAGGGAAAAAAACATCTGTTACTGCAATCAATCTGGTAGTATATATGTTTCTTGCCGCCTCTCGTTAAAATATCACTCGTTTACCCTGCCATCCAACCTGTTTGATGTCCCAGGCTGAGGTAAGGAAAGGATGCAATAATGGATTAATGACTATATTAGCATAACATCGAGAGGAGAAGAGGAGGGCTATCATGGCCAATATAAAGAGTAAAGAGGGCGTGGCGAGAAGGAGGCACGTGTGTGTGGGGAGATAAACGGCATGGAGTTAATATGACGAACTGTTGCATGATTAAAGGTGAGGCGCGGCAGGCACTCCTCGGCGCTCTTTTTCGAAGTTTGCGCGTTATAAAAACTGGAGGCGCCGAGTCGACTCATACCACTCTGAACTTTGGGTTGACCCACTGCTAGTCGACGCTGGCAAAAAGGGAAGGTTTAGGAAGGGCAGCACGCCATACCGCTTCCACTAACTTGGCGGGCCGCAAAAATACTTCAACAAAAACAATTACAAAACAAAAAATAAAAATAAAAAAGGAAAAGTGCATCATGTTCCCCACTTAGTAAATGTGATTCTCATCCACTAAAAAGCTACTCCATAACTATTCACCCAAACACAACCCTTTCTAGTAGCTCTTTCAAATCAGTTTTATGTATCACAAAAATCACTCGAAGAAACAAAGTGCTCACTATTCGGGGCAGCGATCAAACACGTCACGTCACTATCACCAGCAGTGTGACCACAACGATGCTCTCGGGAAACCAAAAATGAAATGTGGGACATTCATTTTCTCACGCTGAAGAGAAGCCGCGATGTGCATGTAGAATGAAAAAACTTTGTCAAGTGAAATACGATCTACGGTCACAGTGCATTCTCTGGTTTCTTGATATCTGAGTCAAGTATGTTTGGTTGCCATCTAGTCTCCCACAGGACACAATATCCTATCACAAGAGCCACTCCGGGTCCACAAAACACCCAGAACCTAGAATTGAAATCCCTCAACACTTCACTATCCTGCAACGTGTCCAGATCCTCACCCTTGAGAACACCTATTTTCTCATCTCTCTCAATCATGCAATGGCTCACAATGTTCACTTAAAATCAGTTTCAGCGTGTGAATGACATGAATGTGATACAACGGCTCGGTATGAGTATCACACACTAAAATAGGATATGCCGCTCAAGCTGTTGTTTTCCATCACAGTGCCAGGCCAGAACCAACAAACAAACGTCTGGCTTGCTCCACTGACTGACTCACTCGCACACGTTTAGAGCCCGCTGAAGCTATTTCAGTCTCGGGCAAGGCAAACATCACTGCAACACCACAAGAATACTATGAGAACCGATCCGTGTGGCGAGGCGCTCTTTATCACTAAACAGAGATGGACTCACTCCCTTGCGGAATCAGCGCGTCCCGTAGCAGATGACACCACCACGTGAGATCCTGTAAACACTTTCACCTTCAACAAACACACCGCAACACAGGACAGGTTGCAACACACCCGCCACAGCACGAGGGCCAGAGCGCACTTGGCTGGGAAACACGTGAGGGAGTGTGAAGCTCTGACGTATCAACACCACCCCGCGTCGGATCAAGGCGTCGTGGGCTATATCCATCACAGCCTCCTCCCTCAACAGGTGCAAAACTCCGATAGGAACCACACGCGGCGGCAACAGGCTCTCCTCCAAGACGCAGCATATGCACACTAAAACCAACACAGCGTCATATGGCAGTCAGGGGGAGAGGTTCCTTCCGCCCACACACTGCACAAGGTTACCACACAATCTTCCCGTACCCATCATCTGAAAAACACATGCACACTCCCCACACCCTCCACATGGGCATCAGGTAGCATACTCACTGCTGGTTGGTGACGGAGACGAATGCTACTTCAAAATCACAAACCCAACACTCGAGCACAAAATCCCCGGTTAGCCCACACGCCCGTACACGCCGAGACTGTAAGCAACCCTCGCACAACACCTGAACTATCTACTGCACTGGGCCCTATACGCGTCTCCAAAGACCCCCACCTCCTCCCCCCACGCTCCCCCATGCACCCTGCACCCACCCCTCCTGACCCTCCCCTCTTACCTAACCCCCCCCTGCCGTCTCCTCCTTCTTTTCTTCCATCTCCTCTACCACCTCCTCCTCACCCTCCTCCTCCTTCCTCCTCTTCCTCCTCCCACTTTGGCGTTGATGGCGTCTGCAACTGCCCCAAGAGCGACAGTGCTAGTGAGGTGCATCGTGCAGGCAACATATGCAATCATTTGGAAAAAGAGTGAACTCCGACTTTGCCTTTTGATTCCAATGTGGCAACTCGGGTGTATGAGAGGGTTGCAACAAACGATAATTTAGGCATTTAAGCAAGTACGAGGTCTTGTGCGAAACACTCCGACACGACCCTCCTTTCTTTACGTTTCAGAGCGGGCGATGAGCGAAAGGAAAGCAGACGATATGGTATTTATTTTACCCGGAAGGTGAGACAAATTATGCCAGAAGTGACAACCGGATCGAGAACACCTCTCATAGATCTCTCCCCAAAGGTGTTTTTGCTCGCCTCCCCAACAGGAAAACGACCCATATTGAGCGATTAACTTAAGTCCATGATGGCTGGTGACGCCTCGCAATAAATTAATGTCCCCCGCACTCCCCCTCCTACCCCTCCCTCTCCGCCCCCTCTAATTATCACCATCCTGCGACCTCCCTCACAGCTGCACCACCACAATCTTTTACCACCACCAGCACTACTACCACTACCACCATCGTCGACAACACCACCAACACCAGCACCACCACAGCTCCTCCTCTCATTTCTCTTCCTTCTCTTACTGCTGCTGCCACAGTCCCTCACCTCCGCCACTGATACTAATACTTTCATCACCACATTCCCCACTGATCTCATCACCACAATTATTTTCACCATCACCACCACCACTCGCTCCTCCTCCCTCCCTCCGTCCGCCACTATACGTCACCACTCTCCACATAACCACCAGCAAGCGTCGTCTCTGTCGTACCTGCGTTTGTTACTTTCTTACACCTTCGCCCCGACAGAGTCTTGCCAAGGTGGAGCATATTTTCCCCGCTATCAACCGCGAAAAAAAAGGAAATAAAAAGAGAAATAAGCATCGTACTCCTCACCTCCTTGCTCCTCAGACGATCATATGGAACAGTAACAACATCAATAACAACAATAATATTAATCGCTTTTATGCAGAACTCTCTATCTCACTCGACCATCAGAGGACCGTAAGACACACACACTCTCAGCCATGTAACATTCACGTCTCAAAACCAGCCACTTTCTTATCCTATCAACCCCACGACCTTCCCCGTTACACACTCTCCCACACCCGGCATTTCCACACTAACTCACTCATTCCTACACTTTCGAGCCACAAGACCAACCACCAGCACCAGCACCAGCCTCCTTCTCCTTGCTTGTACAACTCCGTCTGCCGCAAAGGCACCACCACAATCCTGCGACCATGTGGGAGTCGGACACAAAAACGCTTAGTAACCTCAAGAAAAATGACCATGGTAGCAAACGTTAACCCCGCCGCTGCCCTTTGCCACATGGTACCCCCACATACGCACACACACAAGCACACACACGCTCCTTAACCTCCGCATCGTCCACTTCCCGATCAACTTACTCTTTCAATAACCATCGCTGACTCCTCACTGTTACTCTCAAAGGTCATGGTACAAAAAAAAAAGCTAAAACAAATTTCCTGCCTCGTTACATGTATTGCAATTGAACGCCCTATTCGCCGCCGCGCCAATTCGTGTTGCCATTTCCGCGTTACAGTCAATATTCATGATCGATGGTTAATGGCTATGATCAACACAAGACACAGGGTACATAAACTTAACACCACCGGGAGCACCACCACCGTCATCGTCATCACCACCACCACCACCACCAAACCCACCGCGCACCTCACTGTTTCTTCCCGTGTCACCATTCGCTATTACAGTCATCTCTCTTTCCCATTATCACACCGGTAATCAATTATCCACCGTTACCTGCGACACGTCCCATTCTCAGCCACTAAAAGTAAAAGTATCTACCCACGACCAGTTTTAGCACCCCGCCAGCCTCTACACCTCCTGCGCCCGTATCATCCCCAGCCATCTTGATCAAAGCCACCCACCACACACTGCTTGCCTGCTTAATATTTCTAAACCTACCTTGACCTTGCCCTTAACACGTAACAGACACTAGGAACGAGACACTCCCCTTCACTGACTATTAACCACGCCGAATCACAACCACTCCCTCTACTACTACTACTACTACTACTACTACTACTATTGAACACTGCACTACCACCACTATCACCAGCACCGCTACTGCCCCTCCACCCTAGCCTTTGCAGCTACAACAACGCACCATCTCAATCCATCCCTTCCACCTCCACCTCGCTGACTCCCTCCTGCCCACCACCACCAGCACAACCATCACCCAGGTCACCCCCTCACCCTCATCCTTCAGCACCAGGAGACTGAGCTCGACACACAGACAGTCATATTTATCTCTCTGACGGCATCTAATTCTTGCAGTTCACCTCCAGTTCATCAGTTTGTCAGGGGAAAAAAAGTTGCCTTGCGACTTTCAAATCAAAATGTTTTCGGCATATTTTGGGGCAGAGTTGAGCTTAACAAGTGTCGTGCGAGGTGAAAAAGAAAGGAGGCAGGAGGGTGGGCAGATGCTGTGGGCGAGGTGAGAGGGAGGAAGGATTCATGGTGAGGTATTGAGATGTTAAGACACAGTTTCCGTCTTGCAGTATAGTTCTGAATCACGTGTTAAAGTGTACTTCAAGTTTGCCCTCCCTTAAAATACAAACTGAACCTACTACATAGAATTCGGTACTATGCTTCAGCGCTCCCAGGATTACAAACTAAGCCGGCTGTGTATAAATCTGTTAAAATCCAGGTGGCGGCGCAGGTAAATTTACTTGTCACTGATTGCGCCACGTGAGGTGCATACGTTAGGGGAGATTTAGGTTAGATCCAAGTAGTGGCTCCCCCATAAATTGCTGAATCTTAAGAAGCCATTGTCTCATCCGAGGATACAGATAAATTCTCCCTCGCGCTGCCTCGACACTTCTAAAGCAATTAAAAAGATATAGAAATTTCCGTGAGCTGTAAATGTCGCGGGAGTGAGGAAGGTGAAGGGAGGTGGGTCATTTATATCCGGCACTTTGGGGAGACGAGGACACACCAAGCCCGCACGATGGGTCTCCTTCGGCCCTCCGTCAGTCAGGTGGCGTCGCAAGGTGACCTTCACTCCATTACCTTTAATTTTTTCAGGTAATTAATCAGCCGCCCGATGACCCGTAAAGATGGGTTACATGATAAAGGAAATATTGGCAGCATAAGAGAGTAATTGTATCCACATGTTTTTGCGTTTACAGAAGACTTTTACATATATTCTATTATCACGTTAATGACCACTAATAGTTACCTCATTCGTATAAACGCTCGAATCAAAAGATACGCGTCTCGTAAATCATGCCTGGCTCCACCGGCGAATATGAAGAGAGGAAATATTATTAACGTATGAATGCTTTCATCTTTATTCGCTTAAAATTGCCAACGCTCAAACATTCTCTTAAGTGTCCGTCAATCATGCAATCCTGGGCACTCTTTACCCAGGCATTAGCATCAAACCAAACACTGAAATCCACCCACGAAATCTTTACATATTAAATATACACCTCCATTTTTTCTCCGTCGTCTTGAAGAGCGACAAAAAAGAAGGTTTGTGCGTTCTTACATGACATGACTTTTCCTTAATGACTCTCACGAACCCAAAGTGCAGAAAAAAAAAAAACAGATAAACCATCAGCACGAGCTACGGTTTTCACTCTCCTTCCTCGTCCATGCAGAACGGACGTGGATGCTGCCTCGAGGGGGAAAGGAAAACTTGTCCCTTAACCTCAATGAACACAGGAGAACCTCACACACACCCTCCACCTTGCGCTACCCCTCAGGACAACCTTTACTAGTCTTCTTTTCCTGGTCAAACCACGCGTGGCTGTTCCATTGAGGGAGAAAAGCTGCCCCTTAACCCTCAATAAAGAGAAAAGGACCCAGCACTCACCCTTGCGCCACCCCTTCGCTGCAAACACCCCTCGGCAGCCTCCCTCCCCGACGCATCAAACCACAGCACGAGGGTCGACAATGCCTCGCACGGCCTCGCCCTTTTGACACGTACACAAACCATTAAGCTCGCGACGCCACGAAACCAGTAAACCTCCCTCATAAACCATTCTGTCTTCCTTCACTCCTTCCTCCCTCCATGCACCTCGTCCCTCTCTCTTTCTCTCCTCTTTACGTTCTCTTTCTCTCCTCCTCCTCCTCCTACCTCTCTCTCTCCCGCCCCTTGAACGAACGTAGTCAGGCGCCGTTCTTACTATCAGCCGGGGTTATCGCAGATGTATGCATATGTATACTGTAAGGGCTTGCCAAACACATCCAGCTCCCTTGGTGCCTGATCGAAGAACCGCGACCAGATTCGAATTCGCCATTAATATGACACACGACTGAAACATTACTAGACCCTTTTTTTTTTCCTCTTCTTTTAGACACGAGTAATTTAAAACAACAACCGGATCTGAGCAGCAACTTTAATAGCGTGATAAAAAAGCGAATCACATCCTGTCGGGGAAGACTTATGGAGGTGGATGTGTGCTTCAGCGACTCAGGGGCTGTGTGTGTCTGTGTGTGTGTGTCTGTGTGTGCGTCTGTGTGTTCCTCGGTGTGTAGGGAAAGGTGGAGTGTGAAGACTTTGATTCATCGCTCTCTCGGCCCGAAAGGAGACTAAGAGAGAAAGTGGGAGGGCATTGTTGATGGGAGAAAAGGTTGAGCAAGATGGTGGTTTCTCCATTATGGCTGACGAGTGTGAGGAAGAGGAGGAGGAAGGAAGGAAGGACGGGAAGAAGGAAGAGAGGGAGGGAGAAAGGGAGGGAGAGAAGATGCCCTGATAGATATGAGCAAAGACAAAAGAAGGGAATATTTATGGCTTGTTTTTATTTGTTTGCTTTGTGTGTGTGTGTGTGTGTGTGTGTGTGTGTGTGTGTGTGTGTAGGAGGATGGGTGGGCGTGAGTGTGTGTGTGCGCGTGTTTGCGAGTGTGGGTGGGCGGGCGTGAGTGTGTGTGAGGGTGTGTGAATGTGGTTTCTGCACGTGTGGTAATAATGGGACAACGTTCGCTTAAAATTTTATCTACACAATTTATATTTGCATGATTTTATATTCCTTTTTTTCTTTTTTTGATAAGTGGGAACCTCCATCATTCTTATTGCCCAACATTAAACTCTTTTCTCATTTTCTTTTTTTTTCCCTCCTCCTCAGCCATAATGACTGCACTCTGATATTTCATTTTACATGACTTTGGCAGGCAATATATTTCCCGTTCCCGCAATGAGCGCCTCACAACAAACCAGTTCTCTTTAAACAGATTTCACACATCACTCCCTCTTCCTCTCACTTCAGGTCCTCACCACCTCTACTCTCCCATTAAGGAACAATCCCTCTCTTAACCCTCTCATTTCCCGGCCCCGAACATAGCCCTCCCAGCTCTCCCCTCTCCCTCTCTCTCTCTCTCTCTCTCTCTATTCCCCTTCCTTCATAACGGCCTCCCCCTCAGTCGAGCGTCACAGTCCAATGTCTCAAAAAATGCCCGGCAGTAATTCACGAGTGGACATTCGCTGCACATTACAATCAGATCTCGTACGTCTTTCCCGTAATTAAGCGTTATGTCATTCCCGACTCCAATTGGCTCTCATGACAGATGTTGGGGCTGAGCCATCACATACCAGGTCGCCCTTCCCGCCTTCTCCCCCTTCATCCAACGCCTCCTCCTTCCTTCCTCTGGCCCCAATAGCTATACCATTACCTTCATCCTCCTCATAGTCACCCACCCGCTAGCTTTCACCTCAGCCTACCAAGTACTGTCTTCATTTCGCCCACGTCGATTCCTCGTATTGCCCTCTCCGCTTCCTGCTCCTCCTCCTAAAGCCTTCCTGTGTATTACCTGCCACCAAGCACTGCCTCCACTACTATTGTATTTCTATGCTCTCTCTCTTCGCCAGCTCATAATCCTGTTCGCAGCACGGGTTTGTTTTTATAACCCAGACTCACCCGTGCTCTTTTTTTTTTTTTTTTCTCCGCGTCCAGTTCATCCTTGTGTTGTTGATGCGCTATTTGTGTCGGCGGGCGGGTCGGTGTCAGGCCCTGAGAGGAACATTTGTCCGGAGTATCGATTCGCTTGTTGCCAGTCGATGCGGCGAAGGAACCTCGACGCCGGGCTGCTCGCGGGGGCGGTGCGCGGTGCATATGGGTGATGTAAGGGCTTGTCTGTATATTAAATGAGGGGAGGATATTGGCTCCTAATTGGTAATCTCTTGTAACGAAAAAATACGCCGGCAACCATCACGCAACTTCTATTAATTATTTTCTTTTTTTTCCATACATATATAATTCGTGTCCGTTCAACCACCACGAGTGGCAAAAAAATTATGAACCCCATACACAGTCCAGCGTCCATTTTGACAAGCTGTCCAGACCGAGATAAAGGCGAGGTATTGCGTAATTATCCTCGAATATTAACAGCGACAGGTAAGAAAGAAGGACGCCTCCCCTCGCCGCCCTAGAGGAAGGGCTGCAGGGAGGGGGCAGACGTATGGGAGGAAGGAACACCACACTCAGCAAGCCACGATAAAGAGAATCGGGTAAGAGGAAATAAGTGAAATGAACGAGTTGGTGGAGGGTAACAGGGAGATTGTCGATAGATTATTGAATAATGCTGCAGGGGGTCAGGAAGGGAGGACGCAAGATAAACGTTAAACAATATGATAGTTATATGAGTCAATATTAAATATATGTATGTATATATGTATGTATGTATGTATGTATGTATGTATGTGTGTGTGTGTGTGTGTGTGTGTGTGTGTGTGTGTGTGTGTGTGTGTGTGTGTGTGTGTGTGTGTATATAGATAGATATATATATATATATATATATATATATATATATATATATCTATATATATACACACTCACACACACACACACACAGATATTTATATTAATTAGGAGATAATATAAAATCCAGCCCCAGCATCGTGCCCGCTTCATATTTAACACGAGGACAATGAACATGAAACCTCAAGACAAAAGAAAAACACGAGACCAATGAACCTCACCTGCCGGCGCTGCGCAGGTGGAGGCGAGAGCGGCGGACACATTAACAAAGAGAAGGGGAAGGAACAACGAACGGAACCGAGGAAATGGAAAGAAGCCGGCACGGATGGGAGCACAAGATGGAAATCGGCGAGGAAATCAGGGAAAAAAAAAATAATGAGGAGAAGACGCGGTCAAGTCCATAATTGAGCCACAAATCAAGGAAGTACCGCATCCATCAGCTCCGCATGACCGCAGCAGTAATACCGAGCATTTCTGTGGCGAGTCGTTTTTCCCCATAAAGTTAGCGGAGGCGGGGAGGGATGCTGCGGGCGCGATGGAGTGAGTTACGTCTCTGTCCAGCGGTGGTGTGTGGGACGACCGACGAGACGCACCGCCCCGCCGCCCCTCCTCCCTCCTACGGCCGCGCACGAAGGGCACACTCGGGAGGCGACGTGTAGGAACCAAGGAGTGAGGAAGAAACGAGCTTGATAATAAAATGAGTCTTGTAAACGTGAAATCACAGGAGAGATTTACGACGTGGAATGGTAAAGTTCAGGAAATTTGTTGGGTTTTTTTCCATAAAGTCTGGTGGAAATGCCGATCCTGAGTGACGTAAAGGAAAACTATAGAGTATCAGACGAACAAAAAGCTACAATGTGTCGTTACTGTCGTAACATGAGAAAAAAAAGATAAAAAATATGTATAATAGATTGTGAAGATATTGATTATTCTTATTCATGTTTCCTCCCGACACAAATGGATGTGAAAAACTGCAAAACCACACAAAATTAATAACGAAAATATAACAATAACAACATAATGTATACCTCCAAAAAGTGACAAAATATATAATGAAAAACTAGTTAATGGAAAGAAACTGAGGGAGAGAGAGAAGGGGTTAAGGGGCAGCGGGTAACGTTTCCACAAAGTAAGCACGAAGAGAAAGGAAAAAACAAACAACAAACAGGCAAGTAGGAAGCCGAAGGTAAACAGGGGAAGAGAGCAAAACAACGGGAGGAGGAGGAGGAGGAGGAGAGGGAATAGGAGAACGAGTATGTGGAAGTGGGTGAAGAGGAGGAGGAGGAGGAGGAGGAGGAGGAGGAGAAAGAGGGGGAGGACCAGGAGGAGGAAGGATTCAGTCTGTCACGAAGTTACAAATGGAATGTAAACAAAACCTCGACGCGAGACACACATGAAAACTTGCTCCGTCAGAAAAAAAAAGAAGATATCCAAGAGAAGAAAAAAAGAAAAAGAAAAAAGAAGGATGTTGACGACCCACAACGACAAAAAAAAGAAAACCTCATCAACAAAAACAACCTAAACCGCCGCCACTTGCAACAACATGAATTATGACAACTAGAGAAATGTGGGGAAAAAAAGAATGAAAACAAGTATCACGAATGTCACAACAACCACATCACATCATCAACCACCACCACCACCACCACCACCACCACCATTCTCACCACCACCAACACCATCAAAACCACAATTCTCACCACCACCACCACGACCAGTCTTCCCCCAATACCACAACCACAACCACCAACAACAGTACCAAAGAAACGCAAATACCACAACCACCACCAACAACAACAATACCAAAGAAACGCAAATATCAATATATCCAATGCCACTAACTCCATCACCATTGCCATGTTAAGGTCCACACGCCATGTTTCTTCCACAATCACAAAGTCAATGGAAATTAAAATCTCTCCCCGAACTACCTCAGTAAGGACCCGCACCATCATTTTCACCATCACACCCACAATCAGCATGAGAGAAACCCGCAGAAGAAGTAAGAATTAAGGTAAATTGTATAATTCTCATGTGCATCTCTCTCTCTCTCTCTCTCTCTCTCTCTCTCTCTCTCTCTCTCTCTCTCTCTCTCTCTCTCTCTCTCTCTCTCTCTCTCTCTCTCTCTCTCTCTCTCTCTCTCTCTCTCTCTCTCTCACACACACACACACACACACACACACACCTGAAATCACCTCATTCGAATCACTCACGCGGGATGTTATTTTTTTTTCCTCTCTTCCTCCGGCAGAAAACCCGGCGCGCAATACTCACCCAAACGTCCACGTCATTTCCTCTGATCACCTCTCGAAGTCATTACAATCGAAAGACATAAACAACAAACCGACGCTGAAGGAGAAGGATAAAAACAACGAAATTATTAATGGGAGTAAAAACAACAAGACACACACACACACACCTACACACACACACACACACACACACACACACACACACACACACACACGTAATCACTGTCCACGAGGTACGGAGGATGTCATAAACACTGCCCGATGCAGCTGTCGCTTGGGCCTGACAGGTGACAAAGGACCTATACTATGGAGCCCTGCCTGAGACCCCTTAATGAGTGCTGAATAGGGGGAGGAGGTTGGAATGAGGAGGATGGAGAGGGGTGAGAAGAATGGACTGGATGGGGGGTGGGAAAGGAGTGGGATTGGGAGAAAGAAGACGAGGAGAAAATTAAGAGATGGAGAGGAGGAATGGAAAGAGGAGGAAGAGGAAGAGGAGGAGCAGGAGGAGAAAAGGGATGAGTCAGAATAGGAAAAATAAATGGAAGAATAAGAAAGAGAAAAGAACAAAATGGTGAAGGGAAAGAAGAGGAAGGGAGGATGGAGGAGGCACAAGAGGATAAAAGGAAGAATAATAAAGAAAAGAAGAAAGAAAAAAGAATATAAACCGCAAGAGGAGTATGAGAAGGAGTAAGTGAGGGGGAAGAAGAAAAGGAGCAAAAGGAGGAAAAAGAGGGAAGGGAGAAGGCAGAAGTGGTAAAAGAAAAAGAAAAAGAAAAAAATAAGAATAAAAAAATAAAACAGCACGGAGAGTAAGAAGAGGAATTTATGTAAGGGAAAACGGAGGAAAAAAAGGAAAATATGAGAAGAAAAACAAACATCTCTCTCTCTCTCTCTCTCTCTCTCTCTCTCTCTCTCTCTCTCTCTCTCTCTCTCTCTCTCTCTCTCTCTCTCTCTCTCTCTCTCTCTCTCTCTCTCTCTCTTACTACTTATCTGTATATAAATGCCTAAGAAAATTGCCCACAACGCCAGGGGGAGACGCGGGCCAGAAGCCTCTAGTACTTTCAAGATTCGTCGATTTTTTTCACATATCTTCGTATTTTTCATTTAAACCCGGAAGGATATATTTTGGGGGGGCCATTACGGAAACATCAGTGCCATCAACGTCTCTGTGCCGTACTTGGAAGGCTGGTAAGTAATGTTTAATCAAGGTAGAATAAGAGTAATTAATTTTCCTACGCGTCTGCCTCCTCTCAGCTGATAATTTTCATGTGCGCCGGTGATGAGGAGTGTTCGGGGGAGTAACGGCAGAGGCAACGGGATTCAGGTGATTATTGGCACTTGTTTCCCTGTAGCAAAGTAGGTCAAGGGTTTGCTTCACCTGTGCATCTGCGGGTTTTAATTACACAGGGATTTTTTTTCTCTCCACATGGGATCGAAAGGAGAGAGAATACACATGCACCTACCTGGGATTTTTTTTTTAATGATTTGACATAATCTGATATGGTGAAAAAAAAATATCTTAATATTCGTGCGAGGAAATATATGCTAGAAAAGTGAGGCTTACAATATAACAACCGTAATAAAACGTTCAAAGCAAACGAAGAAAAAATTAATTGATGTTCTTCACACACACACACACACACACACACACACACATACACACACACACACAAAGAGGAATAATGAAGCAGGAGAGTCTGCTAATATGATTCCCTTGTTATCAAAAGCATCTCACCCAGCATATAAATCCCTGGTAACGGCGTTCGTCTCAACATACCAAAGTCAAGTCCTTAAACCTCGCCGGGGCAGCCTTGTGGCCGCCCTCGGTATGCATAAAAGTAGCTCCTCATAGACAACAATTAGCCGCGTGTACAGGCCGAAGTGTCGTCCGGAACAGGCTGCGGAGTTAGTGATTGCAGCCAGGAATGCCGCGTCTCCCGGGCTCGGTGGGAGGGCGTCTGGGGGCGCCTGCATAAAGGGCTGCACCGGATTTCACTGTAATTGCTGCATTTATTCATTTTTTTTCTCTCATGTTTTACAAACACGAGTACATGGCCTTTTTTTTTATATTTTGTTATATTTGTTTTTGTTGTATACTTTTTTCTTCAGGGAGGGCCATCAGAGAGCCATATATGACGTAAATGGACGGATAAATAAATAAAAAAATAATAAGCAAACGAAATGTTCATCTGGATGAATTAATTAAAGTTAAATATATATAAACATAAACACACAAACTCACACACACACACACACACACACACACACACACACACACACACATATATATATATATATATATATATATATATATATATATATATATATATATATATATATATATATATATATATATATATATTAACAAGTGAACACTATGAACATACTATGAACGCTTCAGCATTCTCAATACTGAATAAAAATCATTTTCCTGTTTTAAGAAGCGGCAGCTACCGCGGCCTGCACGGCAGGAAGTGGTTGAGTCTTGCCTTTGAGTTCCATAATATTCTCACCACACGAGGGCTGCCGCTAGACATTCAGGGAAATATTAGGAGAAAATCCAACTTTCTCACAAAATCATAAAGCAAGAAACGGAGACATTCGTGGCCGCAAGTCGGTGCCGCAGCGGGGTGGTGGCGGCGCGGTGCGCTGCGGCGGGAGCGCAGACAGGCCGCCACCCTGCAAGGGTCGGCCGGTGCCGCGGCGCCGGGAACAATGTCTCCCCGTGTCTTTGCCATGACATGAGCGGACTATGAAGCCATGACGAGGTGCTCCCGCGTGGCCACACACTGCGGCCACACCCAGTTCTCGTATCCAAATTTTCAGTATTAAGAAATTGTGCCATTACGGAGGGCGTGTGTGACCGCGACGCAGTGGAAAGAAATATCCAAAAATAGAGCAATAATTCCCCGTAGAATATTGGTCGTGGAGCGCTCGTCACACCATCCTGAGCGGCGGGCACAAGACTTCTTCCTCATATTAATCCCGACGGAGAAAAAATAATAAAAATTTGCTAGTAATATAAACATTCTTAGTGATATATATATATAATATATATATATATATATATATATATATATATATATATATATATATATATATATATATATATATATATATATATCTATATATATATATATATATATATATATATATATATATATATATATATATATATATATATATATATATATATATATATATATATATATATATATATATATATATATATATATATATATATATATATATATATATATATATATATATATATATATATATATATATATATATATATATATATATATATATATATATATATATATATATATATATATATATATATATATATATATATATATATATATATATATATATATATATATATATATATATATATATATATATATATATATATCTATATATATATATATATATATATATATATATATATATATATATATATATATAAAAATATACGAACTTTCTTCATTCATCCTAAATGCAAAAGTATTTTTTCAGTGAAATAAAGCTTTGAGAAAGTGAATATTTGAAGAGAATTATTCAGCGTTCTTATCCCGGCCTGGTAACATCCTCCTTTCCTAATCAAGTAAGTATGACAGTTTTACAGTGGAAATAATAACCTAACAAACGCCTGCAAGAAAATCATGTAGCATTAATGAACAAAAAATATATTTTGACAGTCGTCCCATAAACAGTGATAAACTTGCCGATAAACAAAATCATTTTCCTTGAAAATACTTGTTTAGTATCATGCGTTATAAATCGGCCACGAAGCACAGCCAGCAGATGTAAATGTGTTAAATCCTCAGCATTAGGGGCGAGCGACCACAGGCCCGCCACCAGCCGCGCCTCTTGATCTTTACCAAGTGTTATCTGCCACTGTTTAGGGTTAAAAAGGACTTATCCAACACAGCAGTAGAACTCACAATGCTATAGAATGCAGCAGGAGCGCCGCCCTTGGCCCTCGAGCGGCAGCGAGTGGTTTATAAAGGCGGCTTAATGTTTCCCCCACGGTGACGATATGGCAGCCGCGCGGCTCCCCGCGGAGCGACGGGATTGCAATGAGTAATATCCGCTCAGAATACCTCCCAAACAACTGTACGAGTCACCGAGGGCCACACACGCTCGGTATCCCTCCCTTCAGTGAGGCTCGTCGCTGGGAAACACGGCGCAGGCATCAGCGAGGCGTGGGAATGGGTCATGAGTGAACAAAAATCGTCGGGGGACAAGAAACATCGGATAAAGTGCTGGACGGTGAAAGCGATGTCCGCTCAAGATGTTGGATGAGCTCAGCCAAGGCTGCGGTCGGCCTATAGCGCCTTGTTGACTCCCGCCCGCCAGGAGGGGACGAAAGGACACGCGGCACGTCTTAAAACACAGACGTATCCCGGGGTAACAGTTGGTGACTTTACGTACCTCGTTTCACAATGCTTCAGGCAAGACAGGACCGCAGGACCGACACGCGTGTACCGTCCACTAAACAAACGTTGAAACGTTGCTGCGCTGGCATACGTACGATTATTGGCTACTCTTTCATACTTATTGCCTCTCGCTGGCGGAGTGAAATAAATAATGATTTTCTTTTCCTTCCTCTGTAGCCTACCGAGGGAGGGAGACACGCCCTGCTGACCGTCAGAGGGCGGGAGACAGTCGGTGAGAAATTTCAGTCTCATCAAGGCGGAGGAGGATTTGAACGTGCGAGAGAAAAATGTGTGGCAACAACTCTCCTACGGCGGTCTCCCCCTCCTCCCCCTCCTCGCATTACCCCTTCCTTCTTCTTCCACCTCTCTGACCCCCTTTCCTCTCCCCCTCGCAAGTTCTGGCACCTGCTATAATTCTCGTATTCTCGCCCCTCGCTCCCCTCTCTCCTTGGCTACACAGAAATTACGTGCCTTTAATCTCTCCTCCTTTACCCCCCTTTTCGCCCCTTTTCCCGAGCAGCGCCTCAGTGCATTACATTCCTTCCTTATTGTTTAGAGCCGCCTTTATCCTCTCACTTCCTCTCCTTACCCAGAAGTTCATCACCTCTTTTTACGCAGCCACGTTCTCGTAACTTCCTGCCGTTCCTTAACTCGGTTCGTGTATGGCATCTCCCGTTCCCTCCTCTCAGATGTTTACCGTTATATTTATTCTATTTTGTTTGCTTGTTTGATTTTAATGCAACACGGCTTTGCTATTGCTACTGATGAATACTTATTGATGGTGCCAGCAGTGCATACATATTTTATTCACTTTTTTAACCAAAGCAATCCTAACATATCAATGAACAGTCTCCATCTTCCCCTTTCCTCCTCTCTCAAGTCCGTCCCTCTCCCTTCCTCCCGCCTGGCACCCTCGGAACCCTCTCGGCCCAGCTCTTGGCACTCAGCCCACGAATCAGCCTCACAAGCCCCGCCGCCAGAGGGAAGCACCTTGGCGGGACTAGGAATGTTTACCATCGTCGACTAAACACATTCACGTCATGCATTACCTATCCTTCTTGTTTTCTTTACTCATGTGTTTGTTGGTTAATATGCAAGGAACACAATACTATTACCATTCATATACAGTACCTTGTCCCTTCGTCATGGATATATCGCTCATTATCATTGTCTATTCTTTAGGTGCTTAAAGGAACCAAATGTAAAGAATATTAGCTAAATAAATAAAATAAACAAATAAGCAACAAACATCAAACGAAAAGAAAGTTGCGAAACAAAAAAGAATATTGGTATCACTACTACTATTACTACAACTATTGCTACTATTACCACCACTAATAACAATAATAATAAAAATATAATAATAATGATAATAATAATAATAATAAAAATAATAACAATAAGAATAATAACAATAAAATAAAAAATAATCACACTACTACAATGAATACTTAGATACATATTAAAAACTTTGGCATGAGTGTAGTTACTTTTTACTGTTGTTATAATCTATTCCGCGAAGTGACAGTATACCTGCACCTTCTCGCTTCCCCCCCCCCCCCTTCACCTTCCAAGCCCCCAACACCCCCATGCCATCCGTGCTCATCACACCTCCTAAGCCCTGCTCGTCGCCACCACCACCTAGTAAACAGCGGAGCCCCGGGCAGCCCACAACTCACCCACTATTGCGCAACAGACACAAAAACAAGACCAGAGGAGTCACCACCCACCACCACCACCACCACCACTCACTACCCACTCACCACCACCACCACCACCACCACCACTCACTACCCACCACCACCACCACCACTCACTACCCACCCACCACCACCACCACCACCCACTCGCCACCACCACCACCCACTCGCCACCACCACTATCACAGCAACTACACATTATTTAACCGTTACTTTCCTCAGTACACACACACACACACACACACACACACACACACACACACACACACACAAAGACGCACGCACACACACACGTTAAGATGCTGTTTAAAGTATCACTCCACATTAATTTCCCTTCGCAGAGAATTTACATTCCCCCACAACCCACAAACTTGCTGTGTGTGTGTGTGTGTGTGTGTGTGTGTGTGTGTGTGTGTGTGTCTCTGGGTGAGGAAAATATTCTTATAGCAACTTTAGTGTGGGAGGACTCATGCTCTCTCTCTCTCTCTCTCTCTCTCTCTCTCTCTCTCTCTCTCTCTCTCTCTCTCTCTCTCTCTCTCTCTCTCTCTCTCTCTCTCTCTCTCTCTCTCTCTCTCTCTCTCTCTCTCTCCATCCCACCCCCCATAACACCACCACGGACCAGCCAGTGTCGCGGGAGCATTTAATGGACACTGTAATATCACCCGCGGCGAAATTTATAGAAAAGATAGATACGCGCTGTACATCCTCTTAATCCACGCAGGAATCCCGCGTTTTCTCTCGTGCCTGTCTTCCCAGCTTCCATTATTCCCGGTGTGTGCGTGTGTCTGTGTGTGTGTGTGGGGGGGGGGGAGGGATTTGGGTTGGGGAGGGAGGAGGAGGACAATGGGGGACAAGGCGGAGGAAGAGGAGTCAAAGATGCGAAGAGAGGAGATGGAGAAGGAAGAGGGAGAGGACAAGGTGGGGAAAAGGATAACAGGAATAGGGAAAGAGAGAGGTGTCAAAGGTGGATGGAGAGTTTTCCTTCCCTCTATGCCTTATCCTTCTTTCTATCTATACTATTCTTGTTCTCCAATTTGTTTTTCCATTTCGTTTTTTTTTTTTTTTTGTGTGTGTGTGTTTTTTTTTTTACGTCGAAAGTGAAGATCATAATAAATCCTTACCATCCACCAACCCCTTTTCCTTCCCTCCAGTCCAATACACACACACACACACACACACACACACACACACACACACACACACATACACACACACACACACACACACCATAAGTAATGTGATTTATTTCCGCCTAACTTTGTGTTTAGAGAACAATCCTTCCGCCGTGAAATTTGGTTAATTAAACTGGGCTTCCAAGCGAATAAATCTGGCCAGATATACACGCATTGTTTCCCCAGGCGCAGGCACGCGAATACAGGCGAGGAGGCCGAGGGGGTCCCGTCCCGTTTGTCTGCAGTGTGACGGCGAAATTTAAATATCGAAATAGAGGGCATCACGGGGAAGGCTCTGAATTTTAGTTTATCTGCCATTATTTTACGCCTTGGCAAGGGTCGGTGATTGAAATTAAATGGAACTGATGGGATGCTGACTATGATTTTCTTTTTGTTGTTTTGTTATTTGTCGTTTTGTGGTAGGAATGGTAATAGTGGTGGTAGTGGTGATGGTGGTTGGAGTAGTAGTAGTAGTAGTAGTAGTAATTGGAGTAGCAGTAGTAAAAGTAGAAGTAGACGTAATTGAAACAATAGTAGTAGAAGTCGTGATAGTAGTAGATGTAGTAGTTGCAGTAGTCGTAACAAAAACATCAACGACACCAACAGTAAAAACATAACACCACCACCACCACCATCACCAATAATAATAATAATAATAATAATAATAATAATAATAATAATAATAATAATAATAATAATAATAATTGTGCTCGTCTAACGCTTTCGAACTGTGTCCCCTTCATAATTTCCTTCTTCCCTTTCTCCACAACCTCAATATTCCCATTCTCCCTCGTTCCTGCACCCCCCCACCCTCTCCCCCTGGCTCCCTTCTCTCCTCCTTGTCTCTCCCTCCCTACACCCCTCCTATTCACACCCTCTTTCCTCCCTGTTTCCTTCTTCCCACTTCTCACCTTCCTTCTCTTCCCTTCCATTCCTCTCGTTCCCCCTCACCCTTCCTCTGTTCCTTCTCTCCCTTTCCTTCACCCACATAACATCCTCCCTCTCCTATTCACCCTCCTTCCTCCTTCCCGTTTCCTTCTTTCCACTCTTCACCGCCTTCCTTCTCTTCCCTTCCATTCCTCTCGTTCTCCCTCACACTTCCTCCCTCCCTTCTCTCCCTTTCCTTCACCCATATAACACCCCCCCACCCATTATCCCATTTTTTCACCCCCTGTGTCCCACTAATGCGCTCTCCATTATCGATTTTCCTATCTCTGCTGAGCCCCTCTGATACAGTAGGACCTTATATAACGCTAGCATCTCCATTCCTCAAAGAAATATTTATACTTGGGGACTTCTAACCGCGCGAGTCACTGGGAAAGACACTTGAGGGATGGTGAGAGTCGCGTATGCTAATGTTTATCCCTCTTTTGGTTGGTTTGAGGGAGTGTATTGCATTAAGATATCGTGCTTTGGCGTTCTGAGAGGCGTTGCACCTCCGCGGGAATGGCAGCAATTACGGAACCCTCACCTCACCCTATATCCCAGAACCGGTCCTGGCCCGTCTAGGCCGAAAGACTCACCGCAAGTAACAGATTTTATGGTTTCATGCATGTATTAGCGTTTATGGCGGGCGCGGGGGTGAGGAGCGAGGAGTGAGTACCCGCTGAAGGGAGTGGAGCAAAAGGGGTGGCGAGGGAGTGTCATATGATGTGATGTTATTTTAGGTTAGATTATTATATTAGATGATGTAATGTAATGAGGTGATTGATTCTTCGTTTATCTTAATGCCTTGGAGGCTTCGAATAGATTTATGTTATATCTTTTTTTTCTGTTTTTATAAGGTTATCTGTCTCAGTTGCCCTGGCTAGAATGAGCTTTATAATGAATTCAAATGGATACCGACAATGTCTTTCAGTTATTTGCCGGTAATTTTAACATTCGCCACCAGCCAACCAAAGCAATTTACGATTAAAAATAAGAAACCTCGTAGGGAACATAAATACATTCCCCCCCCCAAAAAAAAAAATACACCCGTCCTCGCTGCCTCTTTCTGACTCTAAGGAATTGCAACGTTCCCTGCAGTTAATTCAACATTACGTGAAGTCCTACATCTAAGAATATATTGTGTACACGGCGGCGGGTCATCCATCGCCCGCTAGCGCCGCCGTGGAAAGAGCTAATGTTCCGCGGCGCCTGTCCACAGCTCCCGACGAGGCGACAGAAGACACACAAAAACACTGCCCATCTATCTTGGTCGAGTCAGACGCAGCAGAAAATCAGAAATATGAACTCTACATTTCAAGAATTACACGCACCCCAATAATTATTTTTGTCGTCCAAATCTGAGCTTTTCTCTCTTGCACGTAATAACTTTTGCTTGTTCCTTTACACGCCTGATTTACCGCCGACTATTCCTCACCTTTATCTTCTCGTAACTTAAGTCTGCTTCCACAGCCTTCCTCCCTCCCTCGGTCCCTCCTTTCCTTCCTACCCTCCCTCCTTCCCTCCCTCCCCCACCTGGTCCTTCTTCCCATCCTTTACTCCGTTTTCCCTCTTGCTGACTTTCCCTTCGCTCTTCTCTCCCTTTCGCCAACCCCATTCTTGCCTCCATTGCTTTTTCTCTTCCACCACTTTCACTGTATCTTATCCCTCCACCTCCCCCCTTTCCTCCCTCTCCCTTCCCTCATCCCTCCATCTGAAGCTACCGACTTTTTTTTCCTTCCTACTGCTGTCTCTCTTCGCACTTTCTTCCCCCTTCTTCCCAGACGCGCTTCAGGAACAAGACATCACTTCGAACGTTTATCTCTTATCAAGCGGATCCTTTTCGCCCTCCCATTTTCTCCCTCTGATTCCCTTTACCTCGCCGCTGTTCGTGTTCTGTCATCATGATCGGAGGCGTTAAAGGGACTAGAGGGATATAATATGCAAGGAATAGACTTTAGGTTAATATGCTGACTTACACCTCCCTCCCTTACACTTTCTCTGCCCTCAAATACCTTATGGGAAATACCGATAACTCATCAATTATGCTAGGAAATCTTTGAAGCAACACATTAATTTCAAGTTTTCATTGTTATTTGTAAATTTATACCTTACAAATCAAGGAAAATAATGTGATGATCTCTTATATAGGCATTCTACCTTTATTTTCCTTGTACCTTCTACCTTAATGTTTCCTCAGTTTCCCTTTCAAAAGCCACAGTCTCTCATCAGGAAGGGAACATAAACAACGGCCGGAACTCCACACGTATAAAAATGGTCCGGTATCTGTACTCCCCGTTTCTACAGAATTAGAGGCTCATAAACTTCTCCGCTACGGTCAAACAAAACCATAATTTCCATTCTTTCAGTTTCCTCTTAGTCCCCAAACCCCGACGCTGTTTCCCACTTTCTATCCCAAGTTACACTCTTCTCCATTTTCTTTGTAGGCCCCAGTAAGTCACCCGTTCTTTTGTCCCTCGGCGTTGTAACTCCTCACGCCGCATACGTCATATTTACCTCCTCCTCACACTTCTCCTCTACTCTCCTGCCTCTGTACCTTTCCTTTCTTTGCTTTGAGACTGCTTAATCCGGCCTCCGCTTACAGAAATGTTAATATCGCACGTAGATTATAGAAAACTTACATCCACTTGCCAGGAGCTACACGCCCTTGCTACCTATGGGAGGGGGAGGAAGGAAGGAAAGACCCTCTGTCGCTGGGGCCGGGAGGGAGGTAGGGAGAGAATGGGAGGGAGGGTGGGATAGAGGGAGTCGCCCGCAAGCAACTTTGAGGCTTAACGCACGGCGGTTTAGGGTCGGTAATGTCCCCTTTCAAATCCGGCGTATTTTAATTTTGTTTTCATCCCCTCAGTGAAAAGTAGTTCGTATGGCGGCGCTGCGGAAGGCTTAAATCTCTCCCCTCGCCTATCACTGCGTATCCTTATTTCCCTTGTGTGGTGTTCGTTGCCGCTGCTCTATAGTATTATACGGGAATTCATTGACTGAGGAATAAATTGAAAAACACTACATCCCATTTTTTTTTCCCGATATAAAGGATGAACGCGCGTGTCTATATCGCAAACTAAACTAAAACAAAATAAAAGGAATGTCAGACTAAACAGCGTGGAGCGTAGAGTTGTAAAAAAAAAAAATAATAAATAAAAAAGTAGAGGCGACAGACAGACGGGGTGCATCGTAATTCAGTGTAAGTCGGCGTACGTCTTCGAGGTGTATATGTCGTGTCGTTGTCTGCAGGCAAATACAAAGGAAAGTCGTAGCAGAGATATCGGTCGAGGCCGTGCCAGGGACACTGTCTTATGAGTGGCCCTCCAGACGCGAGTGTCATGTTGATAGTGCTCGCCCGGGACGCTCAGGTCTGCTTACATGTCCCCCTCCCCACCTCCTGCTCCTGCTCCTGCTTCCTATCCTGCTTCTCCTGTCTATGTCTCTGTGTCTCCCTCTCCCCTTAGTCCTGACCTAGCCCCTTCATCTTCCGCTTCCCTCTCTTCCCTTTTTTTCTTTTCTTTCCCTCCTCTTCTCTTTTTATACCTTTCTCTGATCTGCTCTTCTCTTATCTCTTCTCTCTTCTCTCTCTTTCTCTTTTTCTCTCTCTCACCCACACAAGGTCAAGGTTATCTCCCTTTCCAATGAGCTCACACTTTAATGGAATTCACACACACACACACACACACACACACACACACACACACACACACACACACACATTAAAAAAAAAGAGAAAGAGGGCTACAATTAACCATCTGCTATAATCTTTTACTGCAGAGGTTAGATACACACAAAGATGCACGAACACATGCACGCATAGACACACACACACACACACACACACACACACACACACCACGCATGCACACAAAATGAGAAACAGCTTAGGAATGCAACCCCCTCTTTCTCTTTCCCCCTTTCCCATTCCCCTTAAAATCACCTCCAAGACTCCCTTTACTAAACATACCTAAAGGGATAAATGGGAATGGAAGGAGGAGGTTAGGGAGGAAAGAAGTGAAAGGTAAGAGAGGAAGAAACGAGAAAGAGGGGATATTAATTATTCAAATACTCCCCTCCAGCACAAAAATCAATCTTGGGGAGGGAGGGAGGTCATCCCCCCATCCCTTCCACTTTTCGCTTCCCCTTTTCTTCCCCTCCTTTCCCCTCTTTCCCCCTCCTTCCCTCACCCCGCTGGAAGACCACTAAATAACGCAACAATTATCCAGCCATTACCAGCCCGGCCACCGTCGCTGTAGACAGGGGGGGGGCGCACGGGGGGCAAGAGGGGGAAGAAGGGGGCGACGGGACGGAAGGGTGCACGAGAGGTGTTCACGATGCGCACATAGTTATAGTTAGAAAAATACAATAAAGTGACTAACTGGTTAAAATAAATAAAGTTCAGATCATGTTAATAGAAAAAGTGTTTAGTTAAGTAGAAAATCCTGACGGGGTTGATGGGTTAAAAAGTTACTGCAGGAGAAATTGAAGTTAAGTGAATATAAAGCGTGTCTTAGATTCCAAATTGGACTAATCAAGGTAAAAACCGGGGAGAAAAACTTCAAACTTCACTTACCCCACGCAGTCTTCTTAGCACGCACGGGGGAAGATTGAGAAATAAGATAGCGTAAAAAAAATATATATAATAAACCGGAAATTTCTATCCGCAATAATTATTTCCTCACTGCCTCATAAATAAATAATAAATAAAATACAGAATATAACATTAAAAAAAAATATATATTAATGTTTTAGTATCATTTTTTTTTCTTTTTTCTGACAAGTGTTTTGTATTCCGTGCCGAAGAAATGGTTTTGTAATGACGTGGTAGCGAGAATGAGGGTGAGTCACGAGGAGGAGGAGGAGGAGGAGGAGGAGGAGGAGAGAAAGAACCCAGAAAATCTCTAACCCTTGCAATACCAACACTAGTCACCACCACCACTACTACCACCATCATCACCATATCACCACCACCACCATCACCACTGACCCTGACCACAGCCTTCCCATTTAAACTCATCACATCCACCACAATCACCACCATCACGATCACTTTCCTTCACCACTATCCCCCCATCCACCATCACAGCCACTACTTCAACCACCATTATCACCACCACCACCATCACCACCACCACAAACTCCCAACACATGAAAGCCTCAACTCGCATAAATTTCCCACGTGCATGAATTCTTCTCCTTAAATTAACTTCGCATAAATTTGCATTCTTTTCCTTGGCCTGTGATATTTCTGCCTTTCCTCCGTTTCTTATTATTTTCAACCCGCAGCATGCACAGTTATATTTACACTTTTTCTTTTACTAGGGGAACTTTTTTTAACTTTTCTTTCTTTGTTTCTCTCACTAACTCACTCTCACACTATCTCTCTTCCTCTTTCTCCGGGACATTTTCAAACCATCTGGTGAGTAATGGCGTATATGTCCCCCTCTCCCTCGGTTATTGCAATTATTATCTATTTCGCTGCTACTTAGAAAAAAACCGGTGCCATCCTTCATCCGTCCCCTCTTATTCCTCTTAAAACTGTTCACTCCACTAATGTTGTCATTCTCTCATTCGTTTTCGCAATCCCCGTCACATATATTCCATTCGTCCACATATTTTTTTTTTTGCATCTCTTTCCGTTTCCACCTTTTTTTTCGCTCTCATTCTTTTCTCTTTTTCTCTTTTCAGTTCATTATTTCGTCACTGGTCTCGATTCTCTGTTCTTTTTTTGTTGTTGTTTTTTGTTTCTCGTCTCGTCTCGACTGGTCTTCCACTTCCCTCTGTTACCTTCTCTTTCTCTCCCCCTTCTTTCTCTTCTCTCTCTCTCTCTCTCTCTCTCTCTCTCTCTCTCTCTCTCTCTCTCTCTCTCTCTCTCTCTCTCTCTCTCTCTCTCTCTCTCTCTCTCTCTCTCTCTCTCATTCTTAGCCCCAATTATTCTACTGGCAGCTCCCTATAATTATTCTGCCCTCGTGTCCCCTCTTTCTCCCCCTTCCTCTCTTATCTCGTGGCCACCTGGGGCTTCCCACGACCTCCTCTCATCCATCATCACTGCCTTTTTACTGCCTCAGGTTCATCACATTCCTTCGTTCCCTTCCTCTTCACTCCCTGCATATGTGACACCACTCCTCCTCCTTCTCTTACTCCTCTCCGTTTACTCCTCCTCGTCTTCCTTATTTCGCCTTGCCTTGTTATTTCATGTTTTTTTAATCCATTTCTTAGTTTGCATGCGAGTCTTTCATTGGTAGGGGACGATTAATGATGCTTTAATGTTCGTATTTTGTATTTTCTCGGTAAATATCAAATGAGTGCGAAATCATCGTATGAATAAAATAATGAATAAATGAATGACAAGAAATTATGATGTATGTATATTTTTTTTTCCAGCGTTTGTGTTCACTAACTTATTTCTTCAGGTTTTTGTTTAACACGTGTCAACCTTTTTCTTTTTACTGTTAACATGTATTGGGTTATTTTCCGGCTATGTTCTTCAGGGTAAAATAATACTGAATCACAATGCACACGGATTAGATTTTCGAACACTCACATAATCCTCCGTTTCTCACGTCACTGGTTATTCAGTCATCAACACTATTTCTGAAGGACCATCGCGGCCCATGTGCGATGCCTGGATATTATGTGCCTCCCTCGCCGGCCTCCCGCCCCTGGTGACTGCCCTGTCCTGCCGCGGCGTGGCGTCCCGTCCTGCGGTTCCTCTTTCAGGGTTGTCTCGGCGCCCTTTCGCAACACTTCACCACCACCTCCTCCTCCTCACTTCCTATCGCCACTTTTATGTTAGATTTCGTTCGGTTTTCGGGGTCCTTTCGGTGTGTGGTGGACTGGGATGAGGAGAGAGCTATTGTGCTTACTATTTTCTTCCTCTTCTTTTACGTCTTTTTGTGTATATATTAATTTATTTACTTCCTCTTTCACTTTGTTTTGCTGGGGGGTGGAGTATTTCTTTCCATGTCTTTCTCTGTGGTTATTAATTTATCTCTTTATTTATTTACTATGTTGTCCCGTGGGTAGGGTGTTTCTCTCTCCTTTGTATCTTTTCTTTCCTCTTTCCCTCCTCGCCGCCTTCCTTCCTTCCGCCCGTCCTGCCTCCCTTCCCATTCTCCTCTCCCCTACTCCATTCATCACTCCCTCCGCCAGTATTTTATTCCCGCCTCTCCCTACCTCACTTCTTCGCCTCCTCTTTATTGTCTCTCGGTCATTCCTTCCCTCCACCCACCGCCGCCTTTACGCTCTTTTAATTTTATTCTTCTTTTCTTCTTTCTTTCTTCTTTTCCTTTCTCCTTGATATTACTTCATTCAGTTATATAATTTCCTACATGCCTTTTCTTTTTTATTCATGGTTCTACTTGAGGGGTTCTTTTTGTATTAACTTTATTCCTGTTTATTTTTTTTTCTAATGACCTTTTATTTGTTCTTTCTATTTCAACATGCAAATAAACGCACACGGGTTATGAATGTACTCTCTCTCTCTCTCTCTCTCTCTCTCTCTCTCTCTCTCTCTCTCTCTCTCTCTCTCTCTCTCTCTCTCTCTCTCTCTCTCTCTCTCATTTATATTCTATTCTTCCCTTCTCTTCTATTTCCTCCTTCCCTTCCACCCCACCCCTGCCCCTCTCTCCTCAAGCCCCCTCCCTCCCCTTATCCCATTTCTTCCTCAGCAGACAGAACAAGGTGGCCCCGGAGGACTCCCCACCTTCTGAATGAAAAGGATGTCTATGGCACCACTGGGGAAAGGCTCCGATCCCTTAGACAGTCATTTTTGGCACCTCGGCGGGCGTAGGGGCGTATGCGACCGGCCGGGAGAGCACTCGATATGAGGCTCTCCCGGCGTCTTTGCATAGCGGCGGTTTCTCCCTCCCTGTGATCGCAACTCCGCTTCCTCCTCTCTCAGTTGACAAGAACCCCGCCCCATCCACCCACCCACAAAATTGTACGTGGAGGATTTGTTGGTAGTTTTATATTAGTGGTCGTGTGTCCCGGCCGAGTTATCGTCATCCGCGGAGTGAGGATAAATACGTAGGGAATTTGCATACCCGAATTATCACTTTAGAGGAATCGTCCACAGGAGCTATTCATTAGGAGGGATAAAATCGTTGTTCCTCCTCCTCCTACTACTACTCTTCCTCTTTCTCCTTCTCCGGTTGTGTGTGTGTGTGTGTGTGTGTGTGTGTGTGTGTGTGTGTGTGTGTGTGTGTGTGTGTGTGTGTATCCTTGTGTATGTCCGTTCAGTTTTGCTACATATGAAGGACACGCAAGCCTCAGATCATTAAGTATCACAATGAAAGAAAAAATAAGTATAAATCTGAGCATGTGAAGAAATGAATGTGCAAGACATCCAAGAACAACGAGTTTTAACGCACTTGATAGACTATCTGCCAAGGCATCGGTCATGTGTTAACTTGTCACTTAAGATTCATTTTTACACAGAGCTCGTTTTATCATCCTCCCCTCTTTAACCCTCTCTCACCCCCCCTCATCAATTCTACACACACACACACACACACACACACACACACACACACACCTGCCTCCCTTCACCTTGCAGCAGCATCACCAAGCAGGACAAAAACACGCACCACAAACCAAGCAACACGAGGAGCAGGTATGACTGTCACATTCTCCTCGGCGTCAGGTCCAGCCTCGACTCCTCAATTACTGTCTTTACTGCGCGTCTTGAAGCAATGACTCCTGAGATTAGTCATTGCTTAGTGCTATTTATAGGCGTCTATATACATACACGAGGATTTTTTCCCCCAGCCTGAATCTTACAGGAAAAAGGTGAAATGAGTTATAGCTTCTTACCCCAAAGCTGCATTACCAAGAAAGCTACACCCGATTCATGTACACACATACGAAAAAAACATACATGCATGCACACACGTACGCACGCACGCACGCACGAACGCATGCACACAGACAGCTTTTTTATTCAAATGCCTTTTTTACAACAATAACTTTTGGCAATATTCAATAAAACTTCTTTACATTTACTTAGACGTATTCTTCAAGGAAATATAGTGGTTTCCACTCATGAATGAAATATCTTGCAACAACATAATAGCACTAATATGTTTAGAATACAACTCTTCATAATACAAGTAATATATTTTCGTTTTAAGATACTGAAGACATTTACCCCAATTCTGCCTTTGCCAC
The DNA here is from genome assembly GCF_024679095.1 of Eriocheir sinensis. Taxonomy (NCBI): domain Eukaryota; kingdom Metazoa; phylum Arthropoda; class Malacostraca; order Decapoda; family Varunidae; genus Eriocheir; species Eriocheir sinensis. The sequence continues at coordinate 6,655,204 of NC_066547.1, forward strand.
TTCTGCATCATTAACAAGCTGCAAGTGTTCATTTTCCTCAATTCACGTTTAATGGTGAGAACGAAAAAAATATACGAGTTTGAACGAACCAAGAGAAGTTTCAAGATAGCAAGCATTACGTCGACAAAATATATGGAGGCGATGTTATCATTCTCCGTAACACTCGGGGCCTTGTTATTTTCCCGGCTAGAGGAGTGATAATGTGTATATAGCGAAGGTCCATCATGTGTGCTTCCAGGGGGCGGGGAGGGAGGGAAGGAAGGAGCGAGTAGTCAGCCAGCCGGGAACCTCACGAGAAGATCGTGAAGGAAAAACAAGAGAAAAAAGAGCTCTTCCTCCGCTCATTACAGTAATTACATTTGCGGAGGGAATATCAACGGAAAATACGCAATAAAATACTGTAGCGGAAATTTTCTTCTCCCCTTCCTGCCGAATAGATGATGAATTTACGACCGAAATTATTAACGCAAACATGATGGCCGCAAAGAAATATCACATCCGTTAATTCTTTTTTTCTTCCTTGTTTAATCTTGCACATGTAGTTATTTAATTAATTTATGGGCGCCTCTCGTGCCCCGGCCACGATGAGTCACACGCACGTCCTCGCCCCGCCGCCCCGCCGCCCCGCAGTCAATAACACAAATTGCTCAACCTTCACACACACCTATGCCCCGCCCCGCCCCGCCCCGCCCCGCGCATGTACACCCGGCCACACAGGGGATACTGTCTCAACATAGTATACTGTGTGTGTGTGTGTGTGTGTGTGTGTGTGTGTGTATGTATGTATGTATGTATGTGTTTGTGTGTGTGTATGTGTGTGCGTGTGTGTGTGATATTTAATGCAGAAAAAGTTTGTGTGATCGTCTGTATAAACACACGAATTCATTTTATCATTTCTTCAGGGTCAAGAACCTTTAGTTTTATTTGATGGATGAAAACATTCAATGTGAGATTTAAAACTAAAGTGTGAGCGTTGCTAAGCAAACTTTTAAGTTTATCTTGACCATCTTTCAAGACATGAAATTATAGTATTTAATATGATATTTTCTTCCTGTCTTAAGTAAATAAAAATTGAAAAGCCATCACGAAAGAGAACAACAATCTGAGGGGAAATCTAAAGGAGAAAAATCTACTCACTAACGGCAAGACTAATGAAACCCTATATTCTGGGAGCATTCAATGGAAAAATATGTCTGCACTTTTACCTTTACCTTTTGTTCTGCTTTATAATAAAAGTATTCAATTTCCTTTGATTACTATAAAAATTCAAAGCCCTTACCTGAACAAATACTAGCAATACCAAGGCACACCAGCAAATACTTTTTATCTCTGTAGTTGAATGAAATACAAAGCTGTAGTTGGTCCTTCACTAATATTAAAAACTTCCTCTGACTAAAAGTACTGAAGCGATTACCATTCTTTGAACTCTTCCAAAACGTTTACACGACCAGGCCAAACACTTACACCATCACCACAAAGGTTCCCCTGAAGGCCCTGATTGGGGGTATAACGTCCGAATGGGTACCTTGGAGTGAGAGAATCATGTCCCCATGGCTACATTAGAGCGAGGGCATCAGCTCTTTACTGGAATCGTCAAAATCAACAATTGGTGGGCAGGGTACTTCAACAAGTTTCCCATCCCCTGTATAGGTGACGTGCAAACGGTTCCCACGACCACGCTGAGGCTCCCACGACACCAGGGCAGGTGACTTCAACCCCAGGGCACAGCAGCCAGTTCATGTGCATATATATATAT
>NC_066547.1:6659459-6676959 GCF_024679095.1 Eriocheir sinensis
AGGAGAGAGGAGGAGAGAGGAGGAGACAGACGAGAAGAGAGAGAGAGACGAGAAGAGAGGAAGAGAGAGACGAGGAGAAAGATAGGCGAGGAGAGAGAGAGACGGGCAAAGAGAGACGGGAAGAGAGAGGAGAGAGAGATGACGGACGTTCGGAGCGGCTTGGCTGAGGCAGAAAGGAGCATTTACCTCTTTTCTGCACTCCCAATATTACGAGGCCCTTCGAAATGCCCCTGATTCCCCTGGCCTCTCCGTCCTGCTCTTATCTTGCTGCCGTCACCGTCGTCCTCACTCTCGCGCGAACAGGCGGAGATTAGCAAGATAGGTTCGGGCGTCCGGCAGCGCGGGAAGCGAAGAGGAGGAATGGGAGGTAGAAACCGAGGGCGCGGCAAAAGAGAGAGTTGGCCTTTCTAGGGAGAGACTACTCTAAAACTCGAATATTTCTCAAATCGCATAGAAAACATGAAGAGCTGAGAAAGATAAGAATCCATGGCGGAGGTGTGAACGAGAAGCGAAGTCCTGCATCGGTTGAAAGTCCGAAAAGTTAGCAGCTACAGACGCAGGAGCAGCGCTTGTGTCCGGAGCGAGCGGGCGAGTGGTGGTGGCGGTGCTGGCTGCGGCGGAGAGGACCAGGACAGGAGAGGAGGCACACGGACGGGAGGCAGGGAGGGAGGAGGGAAGAGGATCGGTGCGGAGAGGGAAGGGAGGGCGGGAGTGAGAGAGAGGGGTGGGAGCCGGAGAGGAAGAGAGAGCATGGGAGACAGAGAGCTCTCGGCGAACAGTAACAGAGAAAGACGAGGAGAGAGGGAGAGGAAAAGAGAAAAAGCGTTGGCGGGACCTCGACAGCGGGCCCTCGTGCGGTTGGGCGGCCCCGTAAGGGAAGTGGGCTCACACCAGTAACGATTTTCCTAACAGCCAATGAGCGTGCTCCCAGGCGACGTCACGTGGCCCCTCCCCGGCCCCGCGCAGCACACCTCCCCCGCCCACCGCCAGCCGCCCTCGTAAGTTTCCCGTCTGGCCAACAGATGGCGGTGATGCTAACACGCCGGGCAAACTGGCCTGGCACACCGGCACCGCCCACTTCTGCTTGCCAGACATTTCCAGAGGCCTTGATTTCTTTCACTGCAGAATTTATTTCCCAGATAACAGACGACTCGCAATCACCTCAGACCAATTAACAACGCTGGAGGGTCATAAATGGCACACCTCGCCGCCCCTGACACCGCGCCGCGCCCCGCAGGCCGCCTGCCGAACCCGCGGCGCCGCGAAGAAACCTGCAACCGAGCACTTCCCGCGGGCAAAACATGGCTGGCGCGGCTCCCAGTTTATAGTCGAGAAGATGAAATATGTATTTCAATATTATAGAAAAAATAATGGGATTTATGACCCACTAACTATGAAATGGATAAAAATTTTCGTTCCTTTCCAAATACTGAGAACTTCTGGAGCAATTCATTCTATGATTTTCAGGCCGCTTTAGCCACGCTAGTTTCCATCGCCTGATGATAAAACAAGAAGTTTTACATGGTCCATTTAGAGCTGAAAAGATCCTTAAAATTCCCAAAAGCACTTCACAGTATTGTTTCAAAAATTATCTGACAACTGGAAATAAGTCGCGTTAATAATGACAAAAGTTGCGGAAGCTAAGAAGAAAATGGCTTCGCGAGGTGTACGGCAGGTCAGGCAACCATTGTGCTTGTGCGTGGCCAAGCAATGCTTCACCAATCGGGATTCCGTCAACTATGGACAATATTATTCCAATGTTAGCAGATAGACAAGAAGGAAACACGCAGCCATCACCGCTGCAAACGTGACTCAGATGACTTTTTTCTCATGCATGCACAAAAGCTTAGAAATGCAAAAACAAATACGTGTACTTGTGTGTGTGTGTGTGTGTGTGTGTGTGTGTGTGTGTGTGTGTGTAGGATCGGCCGCGTAAACAGCCAGGAATGAGGCCGACCTCGCCCCCTCAGCGCCCCCGTAATATCGCCATAGGAAGGTTCATTAACCAACATTCGCGAGGCCCGTCACTCGGCGCGCGTCTCCCCCAAGGAATCCCCTTCATTCATCCCTTTCGCTGCTTTAGTGACGTCAGCATTACGTCACACCAACCAGTGAAACCTGACGTCATTTTATTGCAACGTGACGTCACTTTATAGCGTGGTTGAGTACGCTACAAAACCGGGTTTATGCGCTGAACGGCCCGTCTCCTGAGCCCGCCAGCCGCCAAGGGACCGCGGCCTCGAAGGGAGACACTCCGGCCCCATGTGCTGCGTTCCCGCATATTGTTTTATATATTTTTTTCTTCCTGTCTTTTCCCTTTGTCAGGTTATTCAGTGGAGCTTCTCTCGTCCGACTTTGCCCCTGAGTATTTTTATTTCTTAGGTATGATGGTGACTATACAATTTCATAAGAAAACATTTAAAGCCGGACATTTTGCATTTCATAAATTCGAGACGAATTGCTTCCTTTGATTGGGCACATCAATATTATTTATTAATCTATCAGTCTATCAAATTAACTTCTTAACACTAAATTATCTCTGCCAATCCGCCCATGCACCTAAATTATCTTTTATATTTCTTTATTCCTCTGCGTGCTTGCCTTGTTTATTATATATTTTGTTAACCACCCATCAGGTTATATGCAAAATTTCTGTATACACTGAGCGAGAGAGAGAGAAAATATAAATGAAAAAAAATATTGAAAAAAACTTGCTATGTAACAATTCCAGGTCTTCGCGGTCTCTTCCCTCTCCTCTCCTCTTGCTCCTCCTCCTCCTCCTCTTCCTCCTCCTCCTCCTCCTCTGACCTTCGCGAATCTGAACCCTCCTTTTTTCCCCTTCTCTCTCCCTTTTTTCAGCATTTCGCGGATGGCGGTGAGCGGGTGAGTGTCGTCGCTGCCTCGCCCTCCGCCCCGCCGCCGCCGTCTTCCCCTAAACAATTAGCAACAAGCACCTGGGTCTTTGCTAGGGCACGGCGCAACACAACACATACGTCCTATTCCTTGGTGTTATTGCTGGCGAGTCTTGGAGGAATGTGTGTGTTTGTGTGGGTGTGTGGAGGGGGTTTGTGGAGGGGGTGGAGTGGGCGCCGTCTTTCGTTTGTGTTGTTTATCATTTTGTATATACTGGTTTGTCCTTTTTTTCTCTCTTCGTTTGTGGTAGTGTGAGCATGATTGGATCTTGTTCCTCCTCTTACTCTTCTTTTTTGTCCTCATTGCATTTTTTCGGGTGTGGTTTGATGATTGTTCCTCAGTGATGGTCTATTTGCTCTTGTTCTAGTCCTCCTCGTCCTCGTCCTCGTCCTCCTTCTCCTTTTACTTATCTTTTTTTATACCGTTCTGAGAGTGGAGATTCATTCCTTCTTTTGCTTATTTGGACTCCTCTGACTGTGACTCTAGAGCATATATACATTGGTTCCGTAGCTCCCTCTTGTGTGTTTTCTTTTTTATTGTTTGTTCTCCTATTGCCTCTTTTTTTTTGTTTTCTGTTCTAAAAAAATTTCTCTTGTTTTTTTTGTTCTTGTTCTTCCTGTTCTTGTTCTTTTCTTCCTTTTTTTCTGCTTCGATTTCGTCTTGTTCTTCTACTTTCTCTTTCTTTTTATTTTTCTCCCTACTCTTGCTCCTTCTTCCCTCTTCTTTCTTTCTTTCACATTTCTTTTCTTTCAACTTCCTCCTCCTCCTCCTCCTCCTCCTCCTCCTCCTCCTCCTCCTCCTCCTCCTCCTCCTCCTCCTCCTCCTCCTCCTTCTTCTCCTTCTCCTTCTCCTCCTTTTCCTCCTCTCTCCTCCTCTCCCCTCCTCCTCCTGGGCCGCCTCCACCTGGCTTAGCCGCCTCAAGCTCCCCGTGTTTACCTTGGCTGCTCCTCTCTGATCCTTCCTGACGTTCCCAACTGCTGTTTTGTCTCATTTTTTTCTCATATTTTTATAGTTTCATTCACGCTTTCCTTTTTTTCCCTCTTTTTTTCTCCTCCCTTCTTTTGACCGTGTTGTTTTAGTTGTTGTTTCTGTATTTGTTTTTATTAAATGAATCGGCTCTCCGTCACTTTTATTGTGCACAAATATAATATAAACAAAGGTGTTATGGATGAATGCACGTAACGTAAATAATTGCCTTTGAGTTATTTTTTTCTCCAAACCAATGAGTTTTTACTTTTAAGATGTCGACACTTAATGTTCATAGTTTCAGTTGGCGGGGAAATTTTTGGCTGCTTGTCGTAGATTTAAAGTTTTTTCTTCCCTTCAGTCCTGGAATATATGATGAAAATCCATAAATGGAATATGTCTGCTTTCAGTTAAAACTTTAGTCTCGATTTTTTACTCATTCATGAATGGATGCTCCCTTCTGCTACTATTGACGTTTGTCTATGGCTAAATAGTGAGCATTTGTTGTACGAACTCGCTTGTTCCCTACTGTAGTCTGCCTAAGCCCTCAGTTTGTTCTTCAGGGCAGAGAGAGAGAGAGAGAAGCAGGGGCTGAGAGACCTTGAAAATCCGTAAGGGCGTACGCAAGATTCAAGTAAAGCTAGAAGTGACCTTTATGAGACTCATATCCTCGCCTCTGCCCTCACAGAGACCTTGACCGCCAGAGCTGTGGTGGCGCTAGTGGTGGTGGGGAGGAAAGACGCGAGGCACCGCCGATGTCCGCTCACCTTCACCCTTACTCTCACCTTCGCAACCCTTCACATCCGCCTTGGCATGCCACATCCCCACGTTTTTTCCCTCCTTTTTCCGGCTCATGCTCCGACAACAAAGGCTTCACCTACCCTGCCGCTTCCGCCTCGCGCCGGCTGGGAGAGCAGAGAACACGCCTGGGCGCTGAGACCCCACGGAGCCGAGCATCGCTGGCCGTTCAGTGCTGCGGGAAGGCCCGGGTCACCACGAAAACGGGACAGCGGCAGTGTACGCTCAAGTGTTCAGGTCGGGGCTCCTTTGACTGCATGAGTTACATAACGAAGCCGAAGCTTTTTGGGCGTTTCTGTTGTTATATTTCATCTGAGTCTAGATCTGAGTCAGCCGCCAAACACAATCGCGAGCAGGACATAGCGGGGCGGGGCGGCGAGGCTTGCTGGGGAGCGGGCAGCGGGCGGCAAGCGGCGGGCGGCGGGCGGCGGAGGCGACTGGAATTTGCTTCTTGGGATGGCGGAAAAGCGGGACCGACCAGGGAAGACAGTCCAAAGAATTTCACTCATTGTTCTGTGTGTTCATAATTATTTTTAGCTATTATGAAAAGGTATAATATTCTGCCTTCTAGAGTAATTTCATGAGGTGCAAATATTTCTTCAAAATTAAATTAACAATTCTATAAACAACTTCTTGTTTGTATGATAAAATTTATGCCTCAGCTGATATATAAACAAATAAATAAGCCGACAAATAAATAACTGCGCCATTGTTCTTGCTTGCTCATCTTTTGTTTTTGTTTTTATTTTTCACACAATGCAGCAATCCATACACATAGTTAGATAAATAAACACATAAATAAAACTTCCCCGGGAGGAACATATTCTTTTTGCCTATCATCCTCAGCCTCCAGGTGCTGCCTCAGGTGTCGCCTGGGTCCAGGGGAAGGGTGGCCCCGCGACGCCCCGAGACACACAACACCGAACACGGAGCAAACGAACGCCACAACCGAATTATTGCCGCGCCATACACAAACAACATGAACTCGAATAACTTTCTTTTAATGAGGCTTTGAAATTTATGATCTTAGTATGAATTTTTTTCGATTAAATGAACATTATGAGGGAGCGAATTGGGAGGCCAAAATTAAATACCATGATATAGGATCGCTTTTTAATATATTCGCCGGCCATATATATGTCGGCGTGTGAGTGCGTGGCCATAAATTGTCTGCTGTGAAAAAAACAATAATAAAAAAATATATATATACGTTAGCATTTTGCTCTTCAATTCCCCGAGCATACTAATGAAGGGTTCTGATAAATAGTTTATACACAGTAGTCAATTCCGCGGCCATTTCGGCGGAATATTGAAGGATATTTTTTTTATACTGCATATACAGAGGGACATTAACCCCGCAATGATGGCGTTATATATTACCGTTTTTACCTCCGCGGCTGAAGGGAGATAAATATTCATATATGAACACCTTATCGCATCTATGCCTTATCAGTTAAGGTAAAAAAAAATCAACAAACTAATAAATAAATGAATAAAAAAGTCAACATAATTACCCGCCGAATAAGTGAAAAAAAATGTCTTGAATAAATGAACGTTTAATCATCAAAGACATTGCCACGGGAAGCGTAAAAATACACACAAATAAAACTATAAACATATGAAAAGACAGAAAGAAAATATCCCCAACTTGATTACCTGCTAGAAGATAGAAAAAAAATGGCCTTGAATAAATGAACGCTTACTCATCAGAGGCATTGTCACAGGAAGCAGGTGTGTGTAATGTCAACCGAGCATCTTGCAAGAGAAAAAAATACATGGAGCTAAGTTTAGTGATTCTGACGATGAGTAGTTTATACCTGCTTGCTGATCGGGCGCTGAGATACAAACTGAAGGTGAGCTTGGTGCCAGAAACGTCTAATAACCGATACTGAAACCATTATTTTTTTCCTCTCTCTTCTTTTTGCGGCCTCGACAAAATAACACCGTGCAATAGAAAGATAAACACCGCCATTAGAGTTAAGTAGGAGTCCATCCGGATTATTAAAGTGTCTTCTTAAGGGATTTATGTCTCGTGTAACAAACGTTCCCAAGAAAACGTGAGAACATGCATCAGCTGATTATAGTCCCGTGTTGTACTACTTACGATGCCTTCTTTACATATCACACAACCCTTGCAGTATTACACGAAGAGAAGTATAAATCGAATCAATAAAACTGCTGACTCACATTTAATGACTTCCGCACACGTCATTTAAACTCCAACTCCAAAACAAATGCAGAAGAAAATGGAAATACACTCTTTAAGAAATAACAACAAAACGATCAAACACAAATAAGAAACAGGTTGTTCGTTAATCACCTGTAAGAAGTGTGAATGATTAACGCCCCCTGTTCCAAACCCTTCGCCTTCCTCGCAAGCAAATATGTCTGCCAAGCAGAAGAAAAAGCAAACAATCTCCTTAATAAATAAGAGCATATCGAACCCACATAAAAAAGCTAGTTCATTAATCACCAACAAAACAAGAAACTAATTAGCGACCCCCTCTTCGATCCCTCTCGCCCTCCTCGCAAGCAAATATGTCGGCCAAGCAGAAGAAAAACCAAAGAATCTCTTTAATAAATAAAAACAAAACGAACACAAATAAAAAACCTAGTTCGTTAATCACCTACAAAACAAGAAACTAATTAGCGACCCCCTCTTCGAACCCTCTCGGCCTCCTCGCAAGCAAATATGTCGGCCAAGCAGAAGAAAAAGCAAACAATCTCTTTCATAAATAAGAACATATCGAACCCACATAAAAAAAGCTAGTTCATTAATAACTTACAAAACAAGAAACTGATTAGCGACCCCTTCTTCGAACCCTCTCGCCCTCCTCGCAAGCATATATGTCGGCCAAGCAGAAGAAAAAGCAAACAATCTCTTTAATAAATAATAACAACACGAACACAAATAAAAAAAAGCTAGTTCATTAATCACCTACAAAACAAGAAACTAATTAGCGACCCCCTCTTCGAACCCTCTCGCCCTCCTTGCAAGCACAGGTGTCGGCCGGTGAGCCAGGTAGTAATTGCGGTCAAGAGAATATCAAATTTCATCGCCAGGTTGTCGCCTCGCCGTGGACTCGCCGCTTTACGACACACACATCACACTCGGGCCGCCACACTCTGTTTTTATTCCGCCGTTCCGACCGCACGAGTATACACAGTCACGTCACAGCCCACAAACATATATGCATGCTTGCTTGTTGCCACTCCCCCCCGACGCCCACCACCCGCCCACACACACACACACCACCTACTGCCCACCCTATCTCTTTCTCTGTCCCTGTCTGTCTGTCTATGTCTCTCTCTCTCTCTCTCTCTCTCTCTCTCTCTCTCTCTCTCTCTCTCTCTCTCTCTCTCTCTCTCTCTCTCTCTCTCTCTCTCTCTCTCTCTCTCTCTGACATATATAGGAAATTTGAAAAAGCCAAAACACACAAGCACACACACACACACACACACTGAAATACATACTACCCGTACAAATACATAAATACCAAGTTACACATACATTTGAATAGTTTATCCATGGGTTTCTCTCTCTCTCTCTCTCTCTCTCTCTCTCTCTCTCTCTCTCTCTCTCTCTCTCTCTCTCTCTCTCTCTCTCTCTCTCTCTCTCTCTCTCTCTTTCTCCCCCTCCCCCTTTCCCCCCCTAACCACCACCAAACAACGCATGACAAAACATTCTTCACCATTAACCCTTCATGGATCATTCGGAGCGAGCATCCATCTCGGCTCTTCTTATCCCTCGCATCCATCAGGCTTGTCTCACGGCCAGGGCTGACCTCGGCTGTGCCCGGAATATCAAACAACAATGACAATGCCCCGTAAATCCGCCTCCGCAGACCGTTTGCGAGGAGCCGAGACTGGCCAATCCCGAACAAGTGCTCGTTCCATACCGTGCGCTGGAGAGGGTGAGGTAAGGTGGGCCTAATCGAGACGGGGATACGGTTTCTCCCCTTGAGTTAATGTTAAAAGCATGAGGCCACGTCGACAGTATGGTAATAGAAGCCCAAAACAAAGGAGCATCAGAAGGCCTTGGCGGTTTCCTTATCTCTGGCGTGTAAGTCTCCTACAAGCGACCGTCTAACTGCTCGGAGGCTCTCTTTTCTGTCTTTTTCCTCTCTCTCTCTCTCTCTTCCAGCTTGGGGAGTCGGGATGTCTTGCTTCTGACGGCTTAGATTTATCCCTCAATTACCGACAGTGTGTATCCGGTCGGTGTGTGTGTGTGATGGTATTGTGTAGGAAAGAGAATGAGAGAAAAAGAGAGAGCAGGATATTGAGAAAGAAGCCTCAGGAAACTGCATCTCTGGATCACGTGTTTCCTGTGTGTGCTTATTATTAACTTACTCGATGTTCTTGGTCTCTTTTTTTTTTTATTCGTTTAAGTATTGAATGTGATTATGTCTTGGCTGTTTAGGTGCCTGACGGCGGGGCGAGATAAAATGATTTAGGGACATGGAAGGAAATTGCCTTATCGCCAATGACATGTCTTGGCGATTTGCTACTACGTCTAAGCCTAATATGACGGTGGGAAATTACTGTCTGTAGCCTCCATTAGTTTTATTTATGGTATAGTCATGAAGAACCTTGAGATCTGATAACGGTACATGGTCCAAGAATATGCTTACCAAACTAAAAGAATGTAAATATATATGATAAAGTTTCTCTCTCTCTCTCTCTCTCTCTCTCTCTCTCTCTCTCTCTCTCTCTCTCTCTCTCTCTCTCTCTCTCTCTCTCTCTCTCTCTCTCTCTCTCTCTCTCTCTCTCTCTCTCTCTCTCTCTCTCTCTCTCTCTCTCTCTCTCTCTAACAAGTGTAGGTCGGTGTTGTTGCCTAATAACAAAGAACTTCTGACTTCCGTTCCCACTCTCTGAATCACTACAAAACTTTTAATGCATTCAAGAGCGTTTCCCGCAAACTTTGGAGGAACAGAATCGTTTTAGACAAAATATTTATTCTCGAGGGCATGTTTGAATTCTGCTAAAAAAAAAATATATATATATACCAACATACTTTGACTGCTTGATGTTGTATGGGGACTGTACGGTGTCTTGAGGTTAGAATAATGTAAAGGAGGTGGGAGAGAGAGAGAGAGAGAGAGAGAGAGAGAGAGAGAGAGAGAGAGAGAGAGAGAGAGAGAGAGAGAGAGAGAGAGAGAGAGAGAGAGAGAGAGAGAGAGAGAGAGAGAGAGAGAGAGAGAGAGAGAGAGAGAGAGAGAGAGAGAGAGAGAGAGAGAGAGAGAGAGAGAGAGAGAGAGAGAGAGAGAGAGAGAGAGAGAGAGAGAGAGAGAGAGAGAGAGAGAGAGAGAGAGAGAGAGAGAGAGAGAGAGAGAGAGAGAGAGAGAGAGTATCTATATTTCATTACTTAAGTGCTTAGATATTACTTCGGTGGGAGGAGGGAAGACGAGGAAGAGGAGAAAGAAAAGAGGAAACACAAAATTGATAAGAAATCGGCCAAACTTACGAGACTAAAGAAGGGAGAAAGAGAGCAAGGATAAGAAAGAAGACTGTGAAGATGGGAAGGAGAGGAAAGGAAACTGATGGTTGGAGATACAGAATAGGATGAAAATGGAGAGGAAATGGATACAGAGATAGACTTGAAAACGTTAGTAAGAAGCAGAACTAAAATAGAATAGAAAGTCGAGGAAAATGGAGAAGAAGAAAAATACAGGAAATAAATGTTTTCGGCAAATACTATAGACGAAGGATAAAGAAGAAGCAAAGAAGGTAAAAAATAACATAAAAGAAGTGATCGGTAAGAAAGGAGATAGGAAAGAGGAGAGAAACATGGCACTGAAGATGAGCGGAATGAACAGAGAAGAAAGAAAGGAAGGAAGGAAGGAAGGAAGGCGGCAAGAGAAATGGAGGACGCAAAGAATAAAAAAGGAAGGAAGAACAAATATAAGAGAGAGAGAGAGAGAGAGAGAGAGAGAGAGAGAGAGAGAGAGAGATAAGCTAATAGGACTGCAAATATCTTAAGGTGGTGAGTTTTAGCCGACAGAAAGTTAGATCGCCCAGCATTCTTGGCGTCCCTACTCTGTCTTTGTCTCTACCGAAAATTGTGCTCCATGGGCCTTCTTCACCTCCCTTTCTACCCCTTCTGTTTCCCTTTTCCCTCGTCACTCCTTCCTATTTGCTCTTTTGTTCTATTTCCCTTCCACTATCCCCTTATCTTCTTTTTTTTATTTGTAACCGCACCGTCTATTCTTTCTCAAGTTTCCTCTATCTCATTTTATGTCATTTTTAGTTTTTGCTTTTTTTTTTGTTTTCTATCACTTTTTTCTTCTCTGTGGATTTCAAAACTTCCCCTTACATTTTTTTTTTTTCATTTCTCTTCTTCCCCTTCGTCCTTCTTTTCTCTATCTCTCCCTCTTCTTTTTTTTATGATTAATATGAAAATTCTTACCTGTGTATTTTTTTCCCATTTACTCAACTATTTCTTCTTGCCTCACCTTCAACTATCATCGAAGTTTTTTTTTTTTTTTTCGCATGTCTTCACTTCCTTTCTCGTCCTATTCCCTTCACAACAATTACGTAACACTTACCACCGGTCTCTTCGTTCTCCTTTTCAACACAAACTTTCCTAACACTTCTATTTTGTCTTAACTTACAACTTTTTTTTTTTTTAGTGTTGATCTGGCTCATACAATATTTCCATTTCTATCCACATATCGGTTTCTCTGGCTCTACCTATCTCTGTCTGCCTGCCTATCTCTCTCTCTCTCTCTCTCTCTCTCTCTCTCTCTCTCTCTCTCTCTCTCTCTCTCTCTCTCTCTCTCTCTCTCTCTCTCTCTCTCTCTCTCTCTCTCTCTCTCTCTCTCTCTCTCTCTCTCTCTCTCTCCTGGCAGCGACGGGAGACACTCTGGACTAATCCCTGGGCCACTATGTCTGCCAGCCATCACGACATTTAGCGCTCCATTTGTGCTACTCAGCATCACTACATCCTCCTGCTTCACCCCCCCCCTGTGCCTCCTTCCCCATCCCTCCCCATTCTCCCCACACCATTCCACTCTTTCCCACCACTCACCCACCTCTCTCTCTCCCTTCCTATCCGTCTGCTAGTCTTTCTTTTTTCTCCATTCCATCGGCGCATCAGCGACCGATCTATCCTACCCAATGATTTTTTTCCTCTTTTTTGGTTCTATGATATTCTCTTTTATATTCCTGTGTAGTGATCTGGTGTGATACTTGTTATACTTTTATTACGTGGTGGGACATTTTTTTCTTTCTCTTTTTTACCTTCTCATGTATTCGGCTTCTTTGTTTTATTTTGGGGACATATTTTGTTGACTTATTCGTTAGTTACTACCTCCAAAATCATGCTAGAAAGTACATATTTTCATTTACAATTTATATATGATTGCACAAAAAAATACACTTCAGACTTCTAATTTGGCTAAGTTTTGTAATCTTTCTATAATATTTTCGACATGAAGTTTGAATTTTTTACTTATTTTATTCGAATCTTGTATTTTGCTTATCTGTTCTTTTTTTTCTATTTATTGACTCCACCACTGGGTCCTGTTCCTCATACACACATTTCTTACATATCCTTCATTCTGCTCCTGCTCCCTATACATACCCTATCCTTATTTTTCGGGATGTTTTTTTTTTTCACTCCCTTTTCACTCCTTATACACGTCCTTCTGTTTCTTTCCCTTCTTTTCCACCTTCAGCCACATCTCCCTTCCACGGTGATCTTCTACCCACGCCCCCATCAGGTTGTAGTTCTCTTTCTTTCCCTTCCCTTCTTTCTTTCTTTAGACTTTTCAGCCTTCTTTTTCCTTCTCTCAAACGCCACTCACACCTTCCTTGACCCCCCCCCCTTTCTCCCCATCCTCCAACACACACACACACACACACACACACACACACACACACACACACAGGAAAGCGAATTCACACACGCACACACACGAAGCAAACACACCCACACGCCACCACCTGCCTCTCCCTGCCCCCCTTCCGCCTCCCCCCCCAAAAGCACACCCCCAAAGCCTTCTCGCGGCACCTCCCAGGACTTCACAGCAGCCGGCGAGACCACCTTCAGCGGCCACCACCTTTACGAGGCAATAAAGCCGGCCGAAAAGGTTGTACACTCCCTTTCCCATGCTACTGCGTCTCCTCCGCCACCTCTTTGATCTGATTTAGTGAAGATTAGAGGCCAGTCCTGCCTCGGGAGTGAAGCAGCAGCAGCAGCGGGAGGCTGGGCGCGGGGGCGAGGCGGCCAGCTGCTGCCTCCCTGTTTACCTCCAACCTCTGACCACCGGATACGGCCCGAAAAATAGTTCTATGTGTATTCAACGCGTTAGGAAAATACGCACGGCAAATATTTTCCGAACGTTGTTTTTTGCTTTGCTTACTCTTTATGCCTATGATGTTTGCGTTGTGCGGAATTTTTAGAATTTACATAACGAAACTTTATTTAAATATATGCTGTTGCTAAGAGGAAACATTCGCTGAACATGTATACGCACGCCTTTCAGATTAAAGGAAATATTCATGGCAAGCTAATATTACCAAGTTTGTGGCAGCAAGATGTAAAGCACAACTGTGAGATCGCCACCAATCTCAGGCCGTGATCTTGCAGAAGAAAAAACGGCCAAGGAATTGCCACCAAACTTGTCGAAAGTGACCTTCAGGCCTCACGCTCGGCTGCTCTTCGACAGCCAAAGTCCCCGAACATCAAACGAACGAGACGCGAGAAACGTTCGCCTCCAACGTGTCGCAGCCATCCAGCCGCCACTTCCCCGACAATATCCTACAAGTTCCCTAAATCCCTCAAGCAAGGCGTCTTCCTCTTCATTCTCCTCTTCCGTCCGTCCTTCCTTCCTTCCCTCTGCTCGTCCCGCCACACCGGTTTCGTTGCTAGGAGTGACCCCGGCAACAGAGGAGCCGGGTTACGAAATGCTAAGTTTTTACGAGGGCCGTATACGCGTTTACGACGGTATAAAGTCAGCCATGAGACGAGCTAACACGCCCCCAAACTGTAACCTTCATTTTATGGGATTTGTGAATGAAAACTGGGTCAGATTTTACTACCAGACGCCACCACGACCACCACAACCTCAGCTACTCCTGCCACTGTTTACTACGCCGCCTCGTAGCCCGCGGAAGATGTGCAATAAAGGTTAGACGGGGCTCGTGTCAGCGACCCTTGAGCCCCGAGTCGCGCTAAGGGGCTGCTGGCTCGCCTCGCTGCCACTCTGACAGTCTGGAGAGGGTCCCGTCGGCGAGGCAGGCAGCGGCGGGCGATGTTCTGCTGCTTGACGGCAAATTGGCTGACGCTCTTGACGGTCTGGCTAACTCGGCGTCCATCTGTGTGGTGGTTGTGGCAATTGGCGGCTGATGGGAGCTGAGATGCCCTCTTGAGTTGCCGTGGGGGTAGAGGGCGGAGGGGGGTCAGTCTTCCTCTCACCCTCTCTCGTCTCTCTCTCTCTCTCTCTCTCTCTCTCTCTCTCTCTCTCTCTCTCTCTCTCTCTCTCTCTCTCTCTCTCTCTCTCTCTCTCTCTCTCTCTCTCTCTCTCTCTCTCTCTCTCTGGCTGGCCTCATGATGGGTCCTTGTCACTGCCTGATTGCCTGTGACGGGTTATTCGCCGCTCTCCTCCGCCTAGATTTGCCGTTGTTGTTTTTATGGGCCGAGGTGAGACTTTGAGAGGGTGTAACGGCGCGTAAAGTTGGCAGAAGAAGCTTAGCCGAGTGTTGGGTGGAGGCGGGGCAGGGCGGGGCGGGGCGGAGGCGGTGGAGGAGGAGGCGGCGGTGGTGATGATCGTGGTGGCCATCGTCTCACCCGCCACAGCGTTACCCTTTCAACATTTTTTTCTCTCTCTCTTTCTTTCGTTTTTTCTTTCTTTCTTTCTCTTCTTCTGCTCCTGTTCCTATCTTCTTCAGCTCCCAAGGTATTTCTAGATGACTGTACCTCTATGTATAATCCCTTTTTTTCTCTCTCTCGCCTTCATGCCTTATCAATACTGCATAAATTACTTCTCTATTTAAGGTTACATAATCTGCACATACATATCAACGCCATTTACTGCTCTCTGATTCATGCGTCTTAGTTGCCTCTTTCTATATTTACGGGACTGCCCATAAATACCTGTCTACATATGGATGCCTATACAGAGGAACAGGTATGCAAATAAAATGCATTAGTTCTTCACCATCACCAGGTTACTAATGGACCAATTTTTCAGGTTGTGATGGAGGAAGCAGCGGGAAGACGAAGTGACGTGTAGCTGGCTGGTTGAGTGGTTGAGTGGCTGACTGGCTGGCTATACCTATCCTCCTCCACATCATTAACCCACACTACCCAGCGTCTCTATCCTGCCTCCCCTTACCCAATCCTCCATATATTCATCCTCTCATCATCCCCACACCTCATTCTTCCTCAATCCAGCACCCCAACTCCTTTCAATTTCCTAATCCCTCTATTTTTTTTCTTATTCTGATCCCTCAAACCTCCACTATCCACACTCCCCTTACTCATTCCACCTAATCTTCATCCTCTCATCATCCACACACCTCATTCTTCCCTCAATCCACAACCCCAACTCCTCTCAATTTCCTAATCCCATCATTTTTTTGTTCTTATCCTGATCCGTCTAACACCCTCCAGGATTGTTACCTCCCCCTCACTCTCTCCTCCTCCTCCTTCTCCTCACTCTCTCCTCACCCCCTCTCAGCCAGCCAGCAGCCACCTCCCCTCCCCTCCCTCCCCCATCATCACAGCCTGTCTTCAGCTTCACTACCACCACCAGCACAACCCTCATCACAGCCTCAAAAAAACGTAGGTCAAGGTTTGGTTCAGTTCTCCTCACAAATCCTCATTTTACACACACACCGACTCCTCTTCCTCCTAATGATTTTCTTCTCCCTCCTCCTCCTCTTCCTATTCCTTTTCTCCTCACATATGTTTGTTTGTTTTCACACTTGTGCTCTCTCTCTCTCTCTCTCTCTCTCTCTCTCTCTCTCTCTCTCTCTCTCTCTCTCTCTCTCTCTCTCTCTCTCTCTCTCTCTCTCTCACACACCAATCTGCTTCATCATGATACTACTTTTTTTTAAACTTTTTTTTTCACGCTTACAAAAACGCCTCGTGAACTTTAGGCTTTACGTTCAGTTCCGTTAAGGTCTTAGCATGTTTAAGTAAGTCATAACCAGCTAACACACACACACACACACACACACACACACACACACACACACACACACACATACACACACTTGTTAGTACTGAATTTCACCAATCAAACTAATCTTTTAATCTCGATGTTGCTCTAAATAAGAAAAATAAATAAAAGTACACACATTTTCTTACGGTTTAAGGTACGAAGACTATTTTCCTGTATCGTGTTGTCCTGTTTTCGTGTATCGGGAACACTTTGTCGTTTCTTATCTATATTTTGCACCATTATCAAAACGAAAGAGCGTGCCCCCGATACTACCTTAGAAGATAACATTGAAATTAAGAGAATGATACCGGACCCGCCCCGAGATAATCCTTTGCATATGATTTTAGACACCAGACACACTGACAAAAATAACCCAAACTATACAAAAAAAAATAATTCATGGCAAGCGGTAGTGAAGAATAAATGTCTGTATTGCCCATTATAAGCATTTTTCTACTTTTTTTTACAACTGATGTAATAAAACGAAAATAAAATAGCGAATGTACGATCCAATGATTCACTCGTTTTCTTTTTTAAGCAACGAACAAAGACCAGGAGAATCGTCAACAATAGAAATAAAAAAAAGGTAAAAACTCGTGAATCATAAAGTAAAATACAAAAGGTAATCAACATCCGCCTTCCATAACTCACGAGGGAGAGACTTTCCGATGCAGCGCCAGAGACAAAGAAGGAAATATAAAAACCAGACCTTTTATGAGGGGAAACAAAAACGGACGAAGCAAGAACCGAACAAAGTGGAAGGAAGGAAGGAAGGAAGGAAGGAAGGAAGGGAGAAGGGAAGGAAGGAGGGAAGGAAAGAAAGGAGGGAGGATGGAAGGGTATAAGATGGGCTGAGGAAAGGGAAAAGGAACAAAGAAAAGATGGTAGACTGTCGAAAGAAAGGAAGGAAGGAAGAAGGGAAGGAAAGAAAGGAGAGAGGAAGGAAGGAAGGGAAGGGAAAAGGGACAAAGCAGACATGGTAGAGAGGGAATGAGACAAAGTAAACTGAGACAAAGATGAAAGATAATGGAGAAGAGGAAGGAAGGAAGGAAAGAGGGGAGGAAAGAAAGAAGGGAGGAGGGAAAGGGGAAAAAGATGACAGGGGGAGAAAGCGAAAGGGACAAAGAGGAGGCGGTAGAAAAGGAATAAAACAAAGAAAAAACACGATGAACAACAACAAAGAAGAAAGCAAAGGGAAAAAAGGAAAGAAGGAAGGAGATAAACAAAAAGAGAGAAAGACATCATCACCATCATCATCATCATCAACAACAGCAAAATAAAAATGAAAGAAAACTCCAACACAGTCTAAGCTCGAGTCCCGTCCAAGAGAAGGTGGCAGAGACCCAGCATATCAGAGGCGAGAGAAGAGCTCATTCTGCCTAAACACAGGACCACCTCTCAGGGCGGCCGCTCATCCCGATATAATGGCTGGAGGTCACTATAAAAGATCATAAGGCGAGTCACAATCAAGGGTGCGATCAGAAACACACACGCACACACACACACACACACACACACACACACACACACACACACACACACACACACACACACACACCTCATGTGGCCCCCCCAAGCCAGATATAAACTACTGCCCGTTGGAAATGAGTGGGCGTGCAGTGACAAGCATTTCTCTGGGACGAATCTAAAGCCCA
>NC_066547.1:6679459-6731959 GCF_024679095.1 Eriocheir sinensis
TAATCTACATGGACATCAGCTCGTTGCATCAAATTTACGAGCCTATATGAAGCACCAGGGGATAGAAAATTATCACCGGGCTATATCTATATTTTGTGCCGGTCTATGCCGACAGAGTTTACAGCAAAACTTGGTGCAGGCCATATTAAGTTTTACCTCCGACCCTACCTGATGGAATACTAATGGCTTCGATATCACCATGTGTACATTTTTTTCTTTACCGTCCAATATTAAAATTTCTATCGGCAAAATTATTCCCGCGATATTCCTTTACTCAAGCAATTCCATTTGTTTGGTTTTATGCCTCTCAAAAAATTCTTTTATATACATTTTTTTTCCTCCCTCTCTCCTGTACCCGGTCACTACCTCCACAGAAATGTGAGGTCAAATTCAGGTTGGTGTACACAGAGCGTGAGTGTATTAAAACTTCAATATAGGCAAGTTATTGGCACATACCAGGCGGGATGGGGTCGGGGATGCCTGTTGTTTACGTCGCCAATATTCGCTAACTTCAAAATTTTTCTTTTACAGAGTCCATTCGCTTTCTGTTTTCTTTATATATACCCCGCCAGGCCTTGGGGAAAAAATGGAGTGGACACCGAGCGTTGCACATCCGGGGATTGTCTTCACCTCGTTTGTCCGTCGAGTGAAATAATTAAATAATAAAAATCGTGTCCCTGCCGCGGAGAAGGAGGGCCGAGCGCTGGCCGGGGTCGCTCCCTCCGCCATTTACCGAAACCAATGATGTTTGCCCTAAATTTTTCCCGGCAATCACTCACCAGCGACCCGCAGGCTGCAATCAAGGAAGCACGATACACCCGCGCGCGATATCTGAGGCGCTGGACGGATGACGGATAAAAAGAGTCGATCATACAGCAGGTGAAATAGGAGCAGGATGGGGGCGGGAGAAGGTCGGCCATTTGCCCGTTCAATGAGGACGCCGGCCGCCCCGCCGCCCTGCCCGCCAGCCAGCCACCCAGCTCCGCCGCTCCGCTCGCACCTCGCCATGTTGTGAGTGCTGCCTGCCTCTCACTCTCCCTCCCTCTCTGTCTCTTACCTATACATCCTGCTTACAACTTCTTTCTAACCCAGTGCTTTCTCCCCCTCCGTCTGCATGCGCGCACACAGCTCGCCTGCCCTCGCTGCCTACAAACATCCCAGGATTTCTTCACAATTTAGGTCACAATACAGTTGCTCCGACATTCCTTCCTTCTTTCCTTCCCTCACTCCGTTCTTATTTTTACGATAATTTGATTGTGTGAAGAGGAAAGAGGAGGGAAAATAGAGGAATACGTAAACATGCACCGCGAGAGTATCTTCTCAACACAACAACTCAGATGCCCCAAAGTGTTCCAGTGATGAATATTTGATTGAACAGTTTGATGCAAGACGGAGCCTGAGACGTGATGGAAGTATAAATGTAAGCGAATATCGCGAAGGAAAGAGAAAAATCCTGAAGACAGCGCCTGGCCGAGGGAGGCTGCGAGGGGGGCGCTGGAGGGGAAAATACAATTGGTGTCAGCTATTGAATCTGAGACAGCCAAGTGTACTCCGGCCCCGACTCGGGCGGCAGCGGCGGCGTGAATGAAGGAGACGGTGCGGGAGGTTAAGCTTCTGTTTATATTTCCTCACAATCTTGTGTTTGTTGTTGTGTCTGTGTGGCTGGGCGACGGAGGCCGTGTTTTGTATGCTAACGCAGTGTTTTTATATGTATTTTAAATAATAGTACTTTTCAGGGTTTTTTTTATATTCAACACATTTACTTCTGGTTTATTACACCTTTTACGACAAGAAAGTCTATGTGGAATATCAAGGAAGTGAACAGATAAATTATTCTGATGCCGTAACTCATTCGAATCAAGTAAATAGTAAGTATTCTCACATCCTTTCGACAATGTGTAATTTCGTATTAAAATCATCTTACTTCTTTTAAGAAAACACTAAGGCAAACCAGAACAAATGAACAAAATGCTTCGTAACTTAATATTTCTCTACCAAATCCTTAAAAAATGGAAACGGAAACGATCACTCCATAAGGAAAATATGTAAAAAAAGACAAATCTCAAAAAGAATGGAGTGCAAAAATAATAAAATAACAATACAGAGAATGAGAAAAGAGCGAGAGAGAGAGAGAGAGAGAGAGAGAGAGAGAGAGAGAGAGAGAGAGAGAGAGAGAGAGAGAGAGAGAGAGAGAGAGAGAGAGAGAGAGAGAGAGAGAGAGAGAGAGAGAGAGAGAGAGAGAGAGAGAGAGAGAGAGAGAGAAACAGACAGACAGAGAGACAGAGACAGAGACAGAGACCGGGACCGAGAGAGAGAGAGAGAGAGAGAGGTTGCGGGTGCCGGGAATGGCCTGCCTCCCTCCCTCCCTCGCTCGCTATGTGTCCGCCCTGTTTATTGATTCGTCCTCACGTAGCAGCAGAACACCTCAAATCTGCACCTCCTCGCGCATCTGGACGCCACCACCACCACTACCACCACTACCACCACCGGCACCACCACCACAATCCCCTTCCTCACCCTGCCATTCCTCTCAATCCTCAAACACTTCACACAAACCCATTTCGATATCCCCAAGTCAGCCCAATATACGCCCCTCACGCCCCCTACACTTGTATCTCCTTCTATCCCGGCCGATCCTACACAGCTAGTCGCCCTCGCCAGGCTCTCCCTTGCCACCCTCACCCTCGCCTTCACCCTCATCCTGGCTCCCTTGGTCCGGTTATCCTCATTTGCCGTGGCCTGCCTCACGTCTCCTCCCGTCTTACCTTGCATCCCAGCCTCAGCTCCTCCCGCTATCTCGAAGCAGCCTCGGTCTCTTCCAGATCCACACAAACGGGCGATCTGTGTCAGGTATTTTCCTCACTAACACCAAGCAGTCTGGTAACCACTTGACCCTCTACCTGCCGCCCTGCCTCTCTGCTTGCCTGCCTGCTTTCCTGTCTTTACGCCTCCATGCAGTCTTTTTTTCCTTATTTATTTATTTATTTATTTATTTACATCTGCTTTAGAGTGTGAATTTATTTTGGTGGTTTGTTTGGGATCCTTTACTGTCGTTTTTACTTCCCCAATGATCATTTTTTTACTCATCACTATTAATATTCTGCTTTTACGATCATTATTTTTCCATTACAAACACTTTCATGGTATATAATATATAGACTAATAAGTACAACAAATTACCCGATACTATTTGAATGGATATACAATTTCTGTCATAGGTATAGATGGCTTTCTCCACACCCTATTCCACCTTTATGTCTGCCTATGTTCTCAGTCCCAAGCGTTCTCCTGCCCGCTCCCTTCCCTATCTGGTTCCCGACGCTCTCCGCCGCTGCCGCCGCCGCCGCCGCCCCGGGCCTCCTCGCCGCTACCTTGCCTGCCTCCGACCCGTTGTTCTCCGCCTCACCCAAACTCGCCCTATACGGTGTACTTAGCTTTATTATTTTGTTAACTCCCGCACCGCCGAGAGCGTTCATGTCCGCTACTCTGAGCATAGAAGGGAAAAAGTAAATAGAGGGTGCTGTGACTTGGCTGGGTTTTTTTCTTACTTCCTTTTCTTCTCAGGGTCTTTTTCTCTCGTCTTGTTGGGAGTGTCATTACGTGTCTCAGTTTGAGCCTCACTCCGCTCCTAGCAACCTCCCACGCGTCCAACCCCCCCCCCCCCCCCATCTCCTCCTCCTTACCCTCCTCTTCCTCTTCCTCCTCGCTTCCTCCTTCCACTTCCCTCGCCTATCCCAGACGCCCGGCCAAACACCAAACAGTGACTTGACGTTCTGTAAATGACCTCTTAATCGGCGAGTGCGATAACAAACGAGGGTCTTGTTATATTTAAGGACGCTAGAGGTTATCGACGGAGTATTATGGTCTTCGTAGTGATTCCCCCTCTCCTCCTCCTCCTCTTCTTACTCCTCCTCCTCCTCCTTCTCCTCCTCCTCCTCCTCCTCCTCCTCCTCCTCCTCCTCCTCCTCCCATCCTCTCCTCATTGACTGCTTGGCCTTATCATCCCTCGCCTTATTATGTCAAGAAGGGGAGAGGTAAAGACCGGAGGAGGAGGAGGAGGAAGAAGAGGAGGAGGAGGAGGAGGAGGAGAAAAGAGAAGAAAGAGGAGAAAGAAGAGGAAAAAGAGGGAGGAGGAGGAGGAGGAAGAGGAAGAGGAGTCGAAGAAGTAGGAAAAACAAGTGAGAAAAAAATACAGAAAAAAATGAAAAAACAATTGAAAAATAAAATTAATATAAAAATGAAAAGGAAAAATATATATATATATATATATATATATATATATATATATATATATATATATATATATATATATATATATATATATATATATATATATATATATAAATGATTCAAGTAAAGGAGAGATGGACAGCATAAAACCTGCAATAAATGAAAGAGAAACAGGGAATGACAAAGAGGGAGAGCGGAAGGGAGGGAGGGGAAGAAGAAACAGGCAAGAAAATAAAAAGAGAAACAGGAGAAGGAGGAGGAGGAGGAGGAGGAGGAGGAAAAGCAGGAGAAATAAGAAGGCTGGGAAGGGACAAGAAGAACAAGTCCGGTCACCAGGTATCGGCAATCAACCTTCACCTCTCGTTTCCACTTTCCCTCTTCCTGTCAGGCTGCTCTTCCTCACCCTCCTCCTCCTCCTCCTTCCCCTTTTATCTTTGGGCCCCACTTTATGGGCGAATCACGAGGCCACTTGGCGTGCTATTCTACCGTGTTAGGAGGCTCCTGACGATCGCCTAAAAGCGCTTAGAATCACCACAACACTGTATAAACATCATAGGAGAGGCGCTTCAACCTTCCTTCCCGTCCGTCCCGTCCCCTTCACCCTCCTCTCCTTGGCCCATCGTCTTCTCACATCAACGGCGGGCTGAATGAGTGAAGCTAAGCAGCGGAAAATGGATAAGACGGAAGGTGTTTTGAGGGTGGGTGGGTATAGTTGCCTGGTTCATGCTTCCTCCTGTTCTTGCTGTTGTTTTATGAAGTGAATGCATGACGTGTGAAGCATAGTAAGAAGAGGTTATTATGGAGCTTTAGGAGTCATTATGAGATAAAACGTACTCTGAGTTTTGTGTATATTGTTCTATCTGATCCATGCTTCCGCCTGTTCTTGCTGTTATTTTATGAAGTGAATGCATGTCGTGTTGAGCAAAGTAAAAAGAGGTTATTATGGAGCTTTGGGTATCATGTTAAGGAGATAAAAGGTACTCTGAGGATGGTGTATATTGTCTCTATCTGGTCCATACATCCTCTTATTCTTACTGATGTTTTATGCAGAAGGGAATGCATGACGTGTGAAGGATAGTTAGAAGAGGTATGATGCAGCCGTACGGATTGTGTGAAGGAGATAAAAGGTAGCTACTCTGAGGGTGTTGTATGTTATAACTCATGATTTCTGTTTCGGTACTTGATCTAGTGAATGAACGAAGTGCCGACCAGAGTAAAAGGAGGATAATGTAGCTTTTGGTATCAGGTTCAAGGGGGATAAATATATATGACAAAAGGTGATAAACGTGGACTTTACGCGAAATAAAGCTGATGTGAGCGTCGAACGAGAGGGGAATGGGAGGAATAAATATATTTTGCAACACGCACGGTTAGTCTCTCTCTCTCTCTCTCTCTCTCTCTCTCTCTCTCTCTCTCTCTCTCTCTCTCTCTCTCTCTCTCTCTCTCTCTCTCTCTCTCAAAGGCTACTACTCAATGAACATCAAATAATAGCCGAAACACTCAAACACTCCCTCTCTCTCTCTCTCTCCCTCCGACTGAAGAGTTTAGTGCTCGGCGTGATCAGCTGTAACATTCCTGCACTCCTCGCCTGCTATCATTAGTTCCTCCCACCTCCTGGACGAGCGGCTAAATGCTTCCTTCGCCCGTCTCCCTATAATGACCCTTTTCCCTGATGATTATAGCAGTCAAGAGGGCCCTCCCTAGCCGGCGAGCGTCTCAAGTAGATAATGCCATAAATATGCTTAATACACTGCATCTACTGAGGCTCGCTCAATAAATCCAGCCACATTATTCTTTTCCTAATATTAATGGCAGGTGCTAAATCCAGGTTATGTCTTCGTGGGCCATTTCTGTTCTCTTAGCTCAGCGTGGTGACTAGTTTTACTTTCAGAGGTGGTCGTGGATCTCTTCCAACCGCGAGATCCCAGCGGCACTTTGTTCGCCTTCACGTTACCTGTCCAAAGGCTTGTAACGTTTTCTGTTCTCTGTTTTCACGTGTCATCAGCCTCATTTCTCCCGCGGCCTAATTTGTGTCCATGCTCGGCGCTCCGGTACATGACACTTTATGTCCGCCGTGGCAAAATACCACACGGCACATAAGCTTTGTTTTCTTTATGCCTGCCCGTATTTTTTCAGCCAACACATGATCCTTTCATCTCGCGGCTAAATATCTTGTTTCCTCGTGGCGGGGTATTAATCCCCGCGTGATAGGTGAGAAGACGTTTCCACATTTTAGAAGGCATATTTGTTTAGCCCCGGAGCACGCCAAGCCGTCACTCCGTGTTTGCAAAAACATGTTTCCGTGTCTTACAACACCGCTGTTTCTAAATGTATATATATTTTTCAGCCTTGCATATTTCACGTCTTACATTTAGTGAACATTTTTTGTTGACTTTAGTAAGAGATGTTGCACGTGTTTCTTCAGTGTGCTAGATATATTGCATCGGGTCCTTGCCATCATCATTTTAAATCAAGGTAAACACATAATGCTGCACTTTCATTAGTAAAAAAACACCTAACGTTCCTCTCAACAGCTCGAACTGAATGATGCGGACGGTGATGTGACGCAAATAAGGGTTTTCCGTCTCCTTTGTTCTGACATATCTAAAAGTTTAGTCTTATGACCTCTGATTCTTTCCAACCTTCACTGTAGCATGTCAGGATCAATGGCGATAGCATCACTATCATCAACATCAGCAGCAGCAGCGGCCTGAGTCACTATGGCTGTGTTGGGGAAGGGTAAGAGAGAGAGAGAGAGAAGACGGGGGTTAAGGAGCAGACAACCAGAGTGGGAAACTATAAGGTGTTTGAAAAGGAGGATCATGCCGGCCACTCGACTTACGGCTCCTCACGTTTCCTGATGCAGCCGTCACTACACGTATCGGTAAAATTGACGCACATTTAGTTCTGCGTTGCAAAGATCATATTGAAACTTCGCTGCAGAGAACCGAGACGCCGCAAAGATGAGAGGGGCATGGTATGAAATAAACGAAGGAAGGAAAAGCAAGGGCCTTTGACGAGAGAGAGAGAGAGAGAGAGAGAGAGAGAGAGAGAGAGAGAGAGAGAGAGAGAGAGAGAATTATACAAGCGCTCATCACGATCCACCCCCTTCTCTTCCCCATTCCCCTCTCCCCCCACTCCACCTTCCCCTCTTCCTCACTCTCCTTCCCCTCCCCCCCACCCCCCTCCTTCCACTTTCCAGGAGTAACATCCACCCCCGGGGCCTCCTCAGGAAGACACAAGGAGGCGGCGAGATCAGCAATGCGTAATATTTGAGGGAATTTCTTAATCTATCTCATTTTTCGTACCAAAGAAGTCTTGAAGCTCATTTCCATGCTTCTAGACAAATTAAACCTAATTAATCCAACTCATCTAGGAAAATTGCACCTCATTAGGGGGACGGCAGAGAGGAGATTAACACACATATATTCAGAGCCTCGGGATAAATCGAATTCCAAGCGTCTAACTTTTTTTCCTCTCTTCTCCGGTAATTAAGGCCGCTCTTAATAACGGCTGCCAGCGAAATAATTAATTTAATATGATTCGGCGGGAGTTTTCGCATCTAAATTTCGAAAAATATTAATAAAATTTAAATTTCTTCTCTTAATTACTCTGAAAGGGTCCTAAATGATGCCTAATTAAAAGGAAATGATCATTGCGAGGCTTTGCACTCAATTAGCCACAATGCCGGAGAATTTCTTGGTCTTTTTCCTTCAAGATGTACACGGCCGCCTCCTGCTTTTTTTTTTTTCTCTTTTCTTATGAACCCAAACACACACACACACACACACGCACACACACACACACACACACACACACACACACACAGAGCCACCCTCCACCCCCAACCCTACACAGCCAAGCAATCACGAACAGCTGCCTTCACCTCCCTTAAAACATATACATACATACACACACACACACACACACACACGTAATTTCCTTCCATGCTCTTTATATACGTGCTTAACATATTCAAATGACGTGCAAGCCATAATCCCGCGCTACACATAGTAATTCATAAGTGCTAAAAGTAGATGGCTTCCGGTGCCCAAGTGCTGTGTTCTCACTTCCCTAATTTCCCTGTCTGGCAATAATCTGTCTGCTTATGTATGTGCGTTCGTCTGTTTGTTCTCCGTCTGATGCTTATTGTTCTGTACCTGTTTGTGTTTCTGAATTATCTTTGTTTTTCCTTCGGTGTGACTGTCTTTGTGTGTCTATCTGTCGCTTCGAATTTCTCAGTCTTTGTTTAATTATCTCTCTGTCTGTGTCCGTCCCTGATTCTGTCTATCTCTGTCTGTCTCTGTCGTAAGTGGATCGATTGTTGTTTGTTTGTTTGTCTGTGTGCTAATATCTGTGTCTGTTTCTCTCGGTCTCTGCCTCCGTCTCTCTCTCTCTCTCTCAAACCCTCACCAGCCCTCGCCAGCCCAGCACAACACACACACGCCGGCACACCCTTCGGTTCAGCCCAGCCCCCAATATAGCTCAGTCCCCGATGCTTCTAGCCAAATTAAACACATTAATCGGACGCTCTCAGCTAAATTAAACCTTACAATCCGACAGACGCGATGGACGACCCGAGTCACAACAACAAAACCGAATTTAAGAGGATATAATTCTAATGCGCTGCTTGCCATGCCCTCGTCCAACACCTAGCGATAGCGACCGAGCCCCTCCCCCTTACCCCCGCCCCGCCGTTAGTGTCTCTCTCTCTCTCTCTCTCTCTCTCTCTCTCTCTCTCTCTGTGTGTGTGTGTGTGTGTATGTGTGTGTGTGTTTGAATAAGCATTACTACTGAAAGCCGCTTAGACAAGACAGAAAATAATCCAGTGAATCTGTTTGTATAAAGTTTTGACGTCTAATTCAAACATAACAAACATTAAACATATATTATATACACACGAGGAGAGAACCACACACACACACACACACACACACACACACACACACACACACACACACACACAGGAAATACTGAACTTTCCTGTTTTGTATTTTCCTCCTTTTCTCGTTTTTCTAACTTTTTTTCTCTCATGGATAAAAAAAACCTCACCAACAATGTGACAAAACTTCAGGAGAGTCACCGTCCCCACTTTCCTTCCTAAACCACTTCTTTGACCACAACTTCCTCGGTCTCTCCCCCTCCTCATCCCTCCCTTCTCCTACCCCTTCCCTATGCATGTCCATCTACCTACCTAACGCTCGCCTCTTTTTCCTAACCCTTTCCTCCCCTTCCTCACACCACGAGCCACCAAGTATACAGACCTCAGAGCCTTACCCGGCCTTCTTTTCCTCCAACCACCATCACCACTACGACCACTGCCATCTCCTCCTTCTCCCCTTCCGCCACCTCCTCTTCTTCCTTGTCCTTCCCATCAGTCCCTCCTCCTCCTCCGGTCAGCCCCCCGAGTCTGGCACACTATCTCTCCATCGCTTGTTTTCGTGATAGTAACCTTGACTTAAATGTATGACACACTTGTACATAAACCTACTCACTATTTCTTATGTTGCTGTTTTTGTGCTCGTCTCTCGTCTCTCTCTCTCTCACTCCCCCGACAAGAAATACATCACGTTTTTATATGGCTTATCCCTTGCTTTATTACGCCTCCTATTTAGTTGCTCTGCAAATATACGAGTTATCCTCTCAATCCTTACGGGTGTGTGTATCACTGATGGGATCGGAAGAGGGGGGGGGAGAGAGAGAGAGAGAGAGAGAGAGAGAGAGAGAGAGAGAGAGAGAGAGAGAGAGAGAGAGAGAGAGAGAGAGAGAGAGAGAGACTCGCATACTTAAGCAAATAGTTCCGTTTTCACATAATAAAAGAAAAAAAGCATTCTCTTAGAAGAACTTAATTGAATACAACAACAACAACAACAACAATAGTAATAATAATAATAATAATAATAATAATAATAATAATAATAATAATAATAATAATAATAATAATAATAATAATAATAATAATAATAAGATTCACAGTGACCATTAGTAATTGTACGATCTGAGTCCTGCTAACCACAACCACAACAAAACGTTCAATGGTGCTCGTTAGAGGGCGCGGCGGTGCCCCTCGCAGGCGGCGCGGGTGGGATGACTCCCCGCGGCCAGGACGCTCCCCAAGGTTAATGGAAGCAGGTGGATAAATCACCCTCCGGAGAAACAGAACACCTGGAACACCTGCACAACTCAGCCGCGGGGGACTCGAGGCATACTAAGTTGTGTCCTCCAATGAACTGCTGACTTTGAACTTAAATGAACCACTGCCTCTGCCTGCCCTTGAACCTGACTCAAGTCTTGAAAACCTCTTTTTTCTTCTTCTTAAGATCGAAAAAACAAGAGTTGCTGACCTTGACGACATTTTACTTCTCTGATTCCTCGAACAGAATTTGCCTGAAGTGACGAGGAGTTGACTTTAAATTCGACTTTACTGCAAATTTATTCCCCTGCTCAAGCTAAATCCTTCCTAAGCTTGGGGTGGGGAGGGCAAGGTATCGGCAAGGGACTGGCAACATCTCAAGATTTGCTGAGTCGGTCGGTCAGTCGCTTGGTTGACAGAAAATTTGACATATTAAAAAATCACCAAAACTAGATCACATAATAAATACTGAACTGGTTATGCCACATCCTGCTATCACCGTAAGCCTATAAGATGCATGAAAGCCTTGAACGAACACAACAACACGCAAACTTAGTCACCGATCGGCCATGCTTCATAAACCTTGATGTCGCAGTGATGGCGGCGACGGCGGCGGTGGGTAGGAAGGATGATATTCGACTCCTAATGACGCTGGTGTACTGGCTGTGGTGTTGGGGGTGGTTGTGAGGCCGTTGGTGTTGTAGTGATGGCGGTGGAGGAAGCAACATTGGAGTTAGTGGTGGAGGTTCCCGGCGGCGTGTGGCAGTCGGGGGGCACAGTAAATACTCGAGATAATGCAAGACTTATTGTGGCATGTTCTTCTCGAGACGACTTCGCGAAGTGACACTCACGTCCCTTGGCGGCGGCCGCGGGATGACGAAAAGAGAAAGATTCGTCGTAACTTCGCGTGGAGAGGCGGAGTGGCCCGAGGAGGGAGCGGCCGGCCCTTTGGCGAGTCAGCGTAATTATAGGACGGCAATCTTGTTTACTTTCCTTGCTTTGATCTGCTGTGCCTGATCACCCTCCAGCTCGTTTTAGGGCCGCGAAAATGCATCTAATCCATTGCCAAGAGGAGGGAAGGGATGTTTTAGCTTTATATTTGCACACATGAATCATTCCCAGGCGATGAAAGGAAAGGTCTTGAGATTTACTTTTATGCTTCTTTTTCTCTGGCTTATCGGAACACCTGACTTTTCTTGCCTCACGAAGCGAACTCGAAATAGAAATAAAACTGCATTATTACCTAACCACAATACATAAGGCGTTCAAATACCTTACGTTCAATAAAACAAATTTGTTCCTGATGAAAAAAAAGTTCATGGAAATCTTGTTTGCTCGTGGACGCAGCGTGTGAGGTTTATGGTCTGTTTTCATTCAACACAAGAAATGAATTTGAAGACGAATTTATGAACCTTAATCATACTGTGTAAACAAACAACTGACTTATAAGGTTAATTCTTAGATCGCTTTTCATCCAGCCATAAATGTACGAGTGTGTGTGTGTGTGTGTGTGTGTGTGTGTGTGTGTGTGTGTGTGTGTGTGTGTGTGTGTGTGTGTGTGTGTGTGTGTGTGTGTGTGTGTTCTAAGTTTAATTACCACTTTAATAAGCGACATAATTCCCCGAGCAATTGATACACGAAATTGAAATCATTAAAAAATTCCGATCACTATTGCGTTTTATCCGAGCCGAGGAACAGGCAATACATCGTCCTATGGTCCCGTGGTCTTCGAGGGGCTGAGGGGATCTTTAATTACCCTTGAATGACTTGTACCACAACCATAAGAGCCGCAATCATAAGTTCGTTCACTTTCTACAAGCCTGTCTGCAAGCACGGGATTTTCTATTGACAAGAGTAACAAGTCCATTTTTTTATTTCCAACCATCTAAGAAGCCGTAAGGTTTGGTGATGATCAGACAAACTCTATGGACATAAACAAGAAAATTAATATATGTCAGAGGGAATTTTTAAGAGCCTGTAAAATCTGGTGAAGTTTGCAGGAGTGTAGCACAGCGCATTCATGAGCTTGGCCTGCAGTCTGTGATGCTCGGATAAATAGAAGACATGTAAAGTGGAGTTTTGTGGCGTCTATGATCACATAAGATGGTGCGTAACGAGGATACACGCGTTACACAAGTATTCTGTGTTTGTGTGGCGGTCTGCACATGCAAGCGTGCGAATTTTATGAGGGCCTGAGGGTATGTGGTCCATGGTCTGTGCAAGCGGGTGGGGGCATGCAAGGGGCTGAAAGCAAGTTAGTGTTTCTAGGTCCAAACAAGTGAGGTCGGTGGTGGTCTGATAGGGCATAGTATGGTCTGTAGGTCCAAAGGAGTGAAGTCCCTAAGGGTCTGTGAAGCTCTGAGGACAAGTGATGCAAGATCTGTACACGCATTGAGGTATGGAAGGGTTCAAGTGGTGGTCTGTAAGCACAAAAATGTGAGGTCTGAGGGGGTCTGAAAGAAAGTGAGGGTCGGTGGGTGCAATTGTGTGCAGTCTGTAAGGGTCTGAGTGGAATCGATGCAAGATCTGTACGATCATAAGAGTTTGAGGCAAGTGGTGGTCTGTAAGTACTATAAGGTCTGCGAGGGTCTGAAAGAAAGGGAGTTCCGTAGGGGCAAGTGTGTGAGGTCTGTGAGTGTCTGAAGGCAAGTGGAGGGGCGGGAGCGGCTGGCTGGCTGGCTGGCGGCTGGCTGGGCTGCACGAACGGCTGTCCTCATGAATCAACTGACGGCGGCGGGAGTCCCATTGTTGTCGGTGATGGAAATAGCCTTTGTTCCTCTTTTTAATTCTTTACGGCGCTACATTTTGCTGAACTTTGTATGCAATTTGGCTCGTCGTGATGGACAAGAATTAAAAGTTAAAAAAATAAAAATAATCATATTGTTGGGAATGATCGCCCTCCCCCGGGACGCTAAGTGGGACCTTCCCCGCCACACGACACTCGGGGCTCCGGGGAGACGCGGCTTCTGTGTGTGGACGAGGCAGGCCGCAGATTCATTCACACGTCAGCGCAGTGCTTGTACCGCGTTTCTCAGGGTGTTGTGTGCAGATGCTTATACGGCTTGTTATCCTGCGGGCGCCAGACACACACAGGACACGCGTGCATAAGCCTGGTGCCTCTCCTCTTTCCGCGGCTTAATTCACTGTCATGTTTTACTCTTTTTTAGCTGTTGTTGTTGCATATTACTTACGCGTGTTGGGTAATGTATTAGGGCTGTTGTAATAAAAATACGACCCATTTATAATGCATTAATTAAATATTTTCCCATCATAGATAACCAAGCACCGGTTATTAATTCTTCTCTTTTTTTAATTATACACGTTCATTATTAAAGGATACAAAGTTGGCCGTGTATTGATCTGCTGGGAGTAAATTACGCTAAACTCGAGCAATTTTCGCGAAGATTTAGCCGTCGTAAATACCGTTTAATGGATTATCCAATGCTGGAGATGAGTTGCCAAAAACTGTATGGCTGCAACGCGCTGGCAACGAGTGCCTGCACGGCCTCCCCCAGAGGGTGCCAGCGTCTGCGTGCCATTATGTCGGCGCCCTAAGTATTCCTCCTCCCTCCGGGGATCACCCAGCGCCCGCCCGGAGCAGTTAGAGAGGAGAGAAAAGTCCTCGGAGAAAACATGGTTGTGAAATATTAAAATCAACCAACTTTACCTGCCATAACTTCAACGAGCGTCAAAAGCGATGTCGCAGTAAAATTTTATGCAGATTATTTCCACGGCCTGTGCCTCACTCAGACAAAGCGGGTGATGGGGTCTATTCAGCTGCTTAGAGCTTGGAGAAATATTTATCCTGCACCGGCGTGAGTGAGGGAAGCAGAACACCGACCATCCCCAGTCCCTACCATCCTCCCCTCTTATGGCCTTACTAGCATGGACGAATGTTAGGGTGTAAGGACGAGAGGCTCAGAAACAACACCGCCATAATTACCAGACACAAGCTAGGGCGAACTCTGAACTTCATCCGGTACAGAGTGTGGCCAAAATTCACGGCCCATTTCCATGATCGAGTTAACACGGACCAGCCCCGCCGGAGGTCACGCGCACCGGCTCCTCGCGAGTATTAATATCAGGGAACACAGCGATGCCCCGACTCGGCGCTCCGTGAATCATGTCGGACTAGAAGAGGCTCCAGCGCGGTGATGAAGGGAACTGCTTAGAGGACGTCCGTGACATTCCTTTGGGGTAGTTTATTGTTCTTTACAGCTAGTATATTACGCCTCCCCTTTGGTGCGGCGAAAGGCGGCTCACATAAAAATAATACGAGAAAACTTAACGACCAGTGTTCTTACTGCGCGCTCTGGTTCAACGTTAAAAACACGACTGGCATAACTTACTTTACTTTCGCAATTATCAATGGCCTTCAACGCGCAGGCTCGCTATAAATTGGAGCTTTAAGACGTTGTTCTCCATTCTCTTTATTCCTCCTCCTCCTTCCCCTCCTCCTCTTCCTGCTCTTCCTATTCCGGTTCCTCTTTCTCTTTCAGTCTCCAAGAACAGCTGAACAGTCTTTGTTAAACGGAGGAGGAAGGAAAGAACAGTATAACAGAACTCTACCAATACCACCATAACCACAACCACCTAAAGTCGTTGATATCCCACAGAGGGAGAGAGAAAACAGAGGAACAAAACACCCCATTATACTACAAGAACCTCTACATACCAGTACCACAACCACCTAAAGTCGTTGATATCCCATAGAAGGAGAGAGAAAATAGAGGAACAAAACACCCCATTATACTACAACAACCACAATATACCACTACCACAACCCGAGGAAACAACAACAACAACACACTATACCAACAAAGCGAACACTACATCCTGCACAACTCCTCCTCCTCCTCCTCTCTCTCCTCCTCCGCCCCGTGAATCCACTTACCTTAAGGTCTCCCCCTAACAACTACTAGTCCGACAACACTCCCGGGCCGTATGTATTCCACTGCCAACATTTCTCACCACATGCCACTACCACTGCAGACACTCCCACGAGCCTCATTGCCAACACTTCCCATCAACTTAAGCAGCTGCCAACTCACCCGCGTCTGACCTCCGCCATGGGGTTTCTCTCTCTTCCCACTCACGCTCTCGGGAGACTCCATTATACACTAGTGCACTGAATTCCAATGTGTTCCGTCTCGCTACAATTACTAATGTACGGGGTAGATTCTCCTCTTGGCCCTCCTCCTCTTCCTACGACTACTCCTTCCTCGGCGCTCCCTCTATCCACCTAATGCCGGGGATCGAAGCCAATATCTCGTTGTTTCACCCAGGGCGTTAAGACCCACTGCCACGAACCCCAGGCCGTCCCCATACACTCCTGCTCCTCTTTCTCATTACACTCCTACGCCACCCTCCATGTCCCCTATCACTACTACTATACGCCTTCTCCTTGCCCCCCCCTCCTCCCTTCCTCCTCCTCCCGGCCTCCTCCTCCTCCTCCGCTCTCTCCCTCTCCATACCGCCTTCTTACTTCGTCTCCTCATGTTTCTCCTCTGCTCCCCCCTTGCTCTCCCTCCTCCTCCTCCTCCTCCTCCTCTTCCTTCTCTCCTGCGACCACCACTATCACCACCACCACCACCATCTCCTCCTCCTCTTCCTCTTCCTCCTCCTCCTCCAGCTCATCGCCAAAGCTTCTTCACTGTCATCTTTTACGCTAGCTTCCGTGATCATCGTCGGAGGATATATTTATTTACTCGTTTATTTGCTTGTTTATTTATCCGTGTATCCCCGGCCAGGTGTGCACAGGTACGCCACCCCACGAGATGATCCGGAAAGGTGCGACGCGGCGGGTATCGCTCCTCGGGGCCGACAGGTACATAGATCAACGCCAGGAAAAACGGATCACCAAAATTATACCAATTATTCTATTTTTGCGTAAGAACTTGCACTTTTATATACTCCCTCTTTGCCACGACCTGATATTCCTGATTTTATTTCTGATCCCAATTCTTCTTTCCCTTCTGCCTTTCTTCTGTATTTCCTTCCTTCCCTGTTTCCACCACGGAGTTCTTATTTCTATTCCCTTTTCGTTATTTCTTCCCTTTTCTGCACCTTCCTCCCTTTCTGCTCCTCCTCACCTCCTCCTTCTATCGTAAAAGAAAGGGCAGTAGCAGAAGGAGTGGAAGCGAAGAGGAAAGTGGCAGTCAGAGGTAGTGCTTGTTTCCTCTTCGTTTCCTTTACCTTTCCAACATTTTCCTCTCTTCCCTTACTCTCCCTTTTCACCCTCCCCCTCAAAGAAGAAGAAGCAGAGGCATAAACAGAGACAGAAGCATAGGTAGTTCTAATTTCTCCTCTCCTTTCTCCCTTTTCCCTTTACATTTCATCCCTTTCCAGCACTATCCCTCCTTCAACTTCTTTCCTTCCCCTTTTCTCCCCTCAAAGTAGCAGAAGAAGAGACAGACCAGAGGCAGTTCCTATATCTCCCCTCCTTTCCTTTCCCCTTTCCGGAGTAGCAGGGACAGAGGCACAGAGGAACAGGGGCGTAGGTAGCGGCAGGGGGCGATTTACCTGTCGTAATATCCCCAATCCCCAGGGGAGGAGGAGGCATCAGGTCCTCCCACACATCCGGGGACTCAGCGTCGAGCTTATGAGGGTGATGCAGGTTTAGCCTCACGCCGCCGCTTAGTTAAGGCTCCCACATAAACCACAACACCACTAAACCTCGACCAAGGCTCCCACGTCCTAAGACTCGCCGGGAAGACACAGGAGGCATTAGGCGGCGGGGAGGCTCAAAGTGGCGGTGGCGGTGGCGGTGGTGGTGGTGGTGGTGATAGTGGTGGTGGTGGTAGTGGTGGTGGTGGTGGTGGTAGTCTTCGATCCTCTTCCTCCTCCTCCTCCTCTTCCTCACCACCACCACCACCGTCACCACCACCACCATCATTACCAATACGCCTTCTTCCCACCTCCACACCCCGGAAAATCATCAAATGGTTCTTTTATCTTTCTCTTCTCTTCTCTCTCTCTCTCTCTCTCTCTCTCTCTCTCTCTCTCTCTCTCTCTCTCTCTCTCTCTCTCTCTCTCTCTCTCTCTCTCTCTCTCTCTCTCTCTCTCTCTCTCTCTCTCTCTCTTAGAAGAAAAGATGTAAGGAAAGAGAAAGCGAAAGGAGACCGGAAGGAGAAAGTGGAGAAAAAAAGGTGAAAGAGAAAGAGGGGGCAGTTTTTTTCTCTATGTTATGTTCGTCTAAATTAACAAATAAACAAACAAATAAATAGATATAGGACACAGGAAGGAGAAAAAGGAGAAAAAAATAGGAGAAAAAGGAGGAGAGGAGGCAGTTTTTCCACTATGTTACGTTCCTCTAAAGAAATAAATAAACAAATAAACAAACAGGTAAATAAATATAACCAAGTCTACCTCCCATTTCCAACGTGAGGGTTTTAAATGTTTTCCCTCAATGACGCCTCAACAACAAACACCTCAAACACCTCCGCCGCGTGGCTCTCGAGCACTCCTGTGACAAGTTACTTCCCCCCTCGGCTCGGCACGTTTCCATTACGGGAGCGAGAGTTATTTTGCCTCCTTCAGTTTAGGCCTCGACAACCAGCGACGTCCATCACGGCTCTCCTCCTCTAGCTGGCCCGCACCACACCCCCGAAAATTGCTACCTCAAGAAAAAAAAAAGGAAGATGAAGTAGAAGGATAAGATGAAGATGAAGGGGGAAGAAGAGGAAAGAAAGAAGAAGAAAAACAAAAAGAGCAGGAAAAAGAATAGCAATATGAACAAGAGAAGAACAAGAGCAAGAACAAGAAGATAAAGGAAGGAAGGAAGGAAGGAAGGAAGGAAGGAAGGGAGGAAGGAACGAACGAACGAAAGAAAGAAGGAAGGAAGGAATAAGGAAAAGAATGAACAAGCACATAGTAACACAACCACAAGAATAACAACAAGAAAATGATGAGAAGAAAAATGAGATGCAAAAAGGAAGGAAAGAAGACAGTAAGGAAGGAAAGAATAAGATTAAGAATAAAAATAACAAGCAATAAACACACAGAGCGAGGCAGTAACAGTTAACCCAAACACTCCCTCTTAACTCCAACTCATTTGTCTCACGTAAAAAAAAAAAATACATTCTTGGACAAAAAAAAAACGGAAGCTCAAGAAAAAAAAAATATGTGTTCAGAAGTAGCTTTTCCTTTCCCTGACACGCGCCTCTAACTTAAAATAACAGTGAGATACAAAAGCCAGGGTTCCTTTTGTCCCCATCTGTCCCCCTCCCATCCTGTTTCCTTCCCGTGTTCAGCTGCTTTTTTTTTCCTTCCTTCCACGCCACGCATTTCTTCCTTTTTTTTTTTCTTCCCTTCTTCACCGCCTCACGTGTCCCCCTCTTCTCAATTTCCATTCCACGCGCCTCCACATCCACTTACCCTTGTTCCACGCCCCCTCTCCTCTCTCCCCTCTCTCTCTCTCTCTCTCTCTCTCTCTCTCTCTCTCTCTCTCTCTCTCTCTCTCTCTCTCTCTCTCTCTCTCTCTCTCTCTCTCTCTCTCTCTCTCTCTCTCTCTCTCTCTCTCTCTCTCTCTCTCTCTCTCTCTCTCTCTCTCTCTCTCTCTGTCTATATGTCTATCTATCTCTATCTATCTTTATTCTTTAGCTCTCTCTCTTCTTTATCTATTTCTCTCTTCTCTGTTTATTTCTTCTATATTTTTTCTCTATTCCTCATTTCTTTATCTCTTCTTTATATCTTTCTCTCTTCTTTATCTCCTTTTCTCTTTGATGTTCCCCTCCCACAGCTCCTCTCCCACACACATAGCTCCCCTTCCACAGCTCCCCCTCCTCCCTCCCATGCCTACGTACACAGGGCCCATATCAATTAAGGTCGGGGGGCCTACCATTAACCATAGAAATTTATCATGGGGGCTGCCGTGATCAACTACAAATGGGTATAATAGCTCGTTAAGCATACACGGCCTGCATAAAAAATGGCCACTAAGTATTCGGGGCCGTGAGATGCCGACGGTTGAGGAAGAGGAAGAGGAGGAAGAGGAAGAGAAGGGAGAGGGTGAGGTGGAAAAGATAAAGGGCAGGAAGATTAGGTAGAAGGGTAGAGACGAGAGAAGACGAAGAGGAGGAGGACGAGGAAAAGGTGGAAAATAAAGAGTAGGAAGAGGAGGTAGAGGGTAGAGACGAGAGAAGATGAGGAGGAGAAATGGAAGGGCTAAGAAAGGAAGAATGAAGACTTAGAGAGGGAACAGGAGAGAAGAAAGACGAAGACAAGTAGTAGAAGGAAGTATATGTAAAGTTAGAGGACGAAGACAAGACACAGGAAGACAAAACAGAAAATACGAAGTGGAGGGAAGGGCAAGAACAAGACCGAGAAAATATAAGAGGAGAAAAGACAGCAAAAGGAGAAGAACGGGGAGGAGGA
Source organism: Eriocheir sinensis (assembly GCF_024679095.1). Classification (NCBI taxonomy): domain Eukaryota; kingdom Metazoa; phylum Arthropoda; class Malacostraca; order Decapoda; family Varunidae; genus Eriocheir; species Eriocheir sinensis. The sequence continues at coordinate 6,699,198 of NC_066547.1, forward strand.
GTAAGAGGAAGAGCCCGCGAGAAGAGAAAGGCAAAGAAGAAGAGGTGAAAGAGATGACTACGAAGAGAACAAGAAAGACGAAGAGGAGCCCACGATGAAAACGAGAAGGATGAAGTGAAGAATGAGGAGAAAGAAGACTACGGGGATGACGAAGAGAACGAGGGAAAGGCATAACAGCGAGGAAGACGAAGATGAAGCCACGAAGAAAAGGAGAAGAACGAGCAGAATGAAGAGAAGAATGAAGAGAAAAATAGACTACGAGAATGATTATGAAGACCAGAAAAACGTAGAAGCCATCGAAACCACACACCAGAAAAACGGTATCACGGGCCATCTGTAAAGGTCGCATTATCTGCCCATCTCGGAACACGACGAAACGGGGGTCATGGCTTCCGAGGACACAGCCGGCCGCCGTCACTTTGCTGAGCTCATCCGGCCGGACCACGGACCAATGATTCGGTTATTGATACACTGTTTTCACCCTCAGTTTCTTCCCTCCTGACGCTGAAGTAATTATATCGTTTCTCTTTTTCTTCTTTCGTCACTCTGTAATAGCTTAATTCTGATGACTGGTACTTATATATCCTAACTGGAGATTTGTTAAGTACAGAAAGTGGAAAATAATATCTATATATGTAGTTTCTTTGATCATTCTTCTTAACTGGTATTTGTATTTATTTTCAAGCATCACTTTCATTCTTGATTTCTATTTGTCACTGTCACTTTTACCATTGGCTATACGCTGTTAACGGCAATCTATGTATATGAAAACAGGTAACCACAAATACCTGCAGGAGTTGCTCCATCACAGGGGCACGACGTGTTAATTATCCCGGACGACAGACTCATAATGTTCGCCGATTTTAAATGAACCAACACAAAAGACAAAGGAGAAAAAACTGCCGTAATTAATGATAATAAAGCAAGGGAAGGATAAAAGATTAGATTAAATCAAACAAGGAACTAATTAACAAAGAGGAGATTCATTAGATCTCGGTAAAAGGGTGAACACACACACACACACACACACACACACACACACACACACACACACACACACACACACACACACACACACACACACACACACACACACACACACACAAGCAACCTCGCTGATAAAAATATACCTCTAGGGCCAAAGTTAGTATAATGATAACAATTACAGAGTTTTGCCAGTTTTAGTTCTATAAAAGTCTATTCCTCACCACAATGCTTTAACCTGTGAGTGTGTGTGTGTGTGTGTGTGTGTGTGTGTGTGTGTGTGTGTGTGTGTGTGATCACCTACGGACGGGCAAAGAACGGGAGTGTCCTCCCTTTGTCTCTGCCCCTCTGTCACCCCTGCATCCGTTTTTGTCTGTCTCTCTTTGTCTTTACCGTCCGTCTGGCTGTCTGTCTAGCTGTCTGTCTGGTGAGCTGTCTGATCACATGTCTGTTTCAGGTAAGCTTGTCTGTCTGTGTCTTTCATAGTCTGTCTGTCACTCTGTTCACCTGACTGCATATCAGTTTGCCTGTCTGTCTGTTTATACTTTTACTTCATTAACCTGTTTGAATATGTTTGCCTGTGCCTGTATCTCTCTCTCTCTCTCTCTCTCTCTCTCTCTCTCTCTCTCTCTCTCTCTCTCTCTCTCTCTCTCTCTCTCTCTCTCTCTCTCTCTCTCTCTCTCTCTCTCTCTCTCTCTCATTTGTATCTCCTCTTTCTTTTTCGCTGCTCTCCCTCTCTCTCGCCCCTCCCTCCTGACAGTATGACGGACGAGGCGTGTCACCTTCTGAGGGAGAGACCGATAAATCCTCCGTCGGGAACACCTGCCTGACGAAGGTGTGTGTGTGTGTGTGTGTGTGTGTGTGTGTGCGTGTGCGTGCGTGCGAGAGAGAGAGAGAGAGAGAGAGAGAGAGAGAGAGAGATTTACATAGATTTACATAGAAAATCAGACCACACAGACCCCATGGTCCAGACTTGGTGGTCTGTCCTTAAACCTAAGTGATTTTACATTAATCAGAAGACTCCAAAACGTTGCATTTCTACTCTAGTTGATATTAAGTTGAAGGAAGTGACGGTCGAGCTTATTTTTGAAGGAGTCAATCGTGTTACACTGGACCACTGATGATGGGAGCTTATTCCATTCTCGCACTACAACGTTGGTGAAGAAAAATTTGGTGCAGTCTGAATTTACTTGTCTACATCTGAGTTTTACGCCATTGTTCCTCGTGCGCAAAGTGTCATCGATCATAAACAATGTTGATCTGTCTACATTCGTGAAACCATTAAGTATTTTAAAACATTCGATCAGTTTTCCTCGGAGGCGACGTTTCTCAAGAGAGAACATGTTAAGGGTAGAAAGCCTTTCTTCGTAGGATTTGTTGCGCAAGGAAGGGATAATTTTCGTTGCCCGACGCTGAACACCTTCTAATTTAGCAATATCCTTTGCATGGTGAGGAGACCAAAACTGTACCGCATATTCCAAGTGGGGTCTGACTAAACTGTTGTAGAGCGGGAGTATTACATCTTTATTCTTAAATAAACAGTTTCTTTTAATGAAGCCCAACATTATGTTCGCTTTATTTGCTGCATCGATGCATTGCTGTGAGAATTTGAGGTTTGACGCGATTTTGACCCCAAGTCCTTGACGCATTGAACGCTTTTGAGTTTAACGCCGCGCATTTCGTAATCAAACTTTTTATTCCTCGTTCCAACTTGAAGGACCTGGCACTTGTCTACGTTAAAGGGCATCTCCCATCTATCCGACCAAGCTGAAATTTTGTGCAAATCCTCTTGGAGGCTTTGCCTGTCTTCGTCAGTGAGAACCGAGTTACCAATCTTTGTGTCGTCTGCAAATTTACTAATGCGGTTATTGAGTCCAACATCCACGTCGTTGATGTAAATAATGAAGAGCACTGGGCCAAGAACCGAGCCCTGAGGACGCCACTAGTGACAGGCGCCCACTCTGAGTTAAATCCGTCAATCACTACTCTTTGTTGTCTGTTGCTCAACCAATTCGCGATCCATTGGTTTACCTGACCGTCAATACCTATTTGTTTTAATTTGTAAAGTAATTTATGATGCGGGACTTTATCAAACGCTTTCTGGAAATCAAGATAGACTACGTCCAGTGATTTGGTTACGTCATAAACAGTGAAGAGGTCGTTATAAAAGGTTAATAGATTTGATAGGCAGGATCTTTTGTTTCGGAAGCCATGTTGTGAGTCCCCAATTAATGAGTGGCTTTCAAGGTAACTCACAATTTTGTCTCTAATTATGCCCTCAAGTAGCTTACCTACAACCGAAGTTAGACTAATGGGCCTGTAATTACCTGGTACTTTTTTGTCTCCTTTCTTGAAAATCGGTGTCACGTTAGCCTTTTTCCAATCTGAAGGGACAATGCCTTGTCGCAAGGACATATTGAATACGGTTGTGAGGGAGGAGAGTATTTCGCTCTTTGTTTCTTTCAGCAGAGTTGGATATACTTTATCAGGTCCAGGACTTTTATTTGTTTTAAGTGAATTGAGGGCTTTAAGGACTTCATCGGGTTTTATTTCAAAGTTAGACAATGCATGCTCGGGATTTACATTAGTACTGGTGTTGGTGGTGGTGGTGGGAGGACTGTTATTATTAAACACCGAGGAAAAGTAATTATTTAATAGGTTTGCAACGTGTTGGCTGTCAGTCACTAGTGCACCGTCGCTGTTTATTAAAGGTCCAATTCCACTTCTGATCGCCTTTCTGTTGTTTATGTAACTGAAGAAGGATTTCGGATTATATTTACAGTTGGCTGCAATATTTTCTTCATATCTACGCTTTGCCTGATGCACTAATCTTTTTACTCGTCGCCTTGCATCATTGTAAAGTCTAATGTTTTCGGGCGTGCTTTGGTCTTTCTTTAACCTGTAAGACAATTTTCTCCTTGACTGAGTGGTTAATTTCGCTATTAAACCAAGGTGGACTTTATTAGTGTTAATTCGCTTCTCGCACAAGGGGACAAATGTGTCCTGCTGAGTGAGTAAGTGATTTTTAAAGTTTAGCCAGGCGTCCTCTGCATTGCCGTCATCTGATAGTTGCATATCTATTAGTTTTCGTCGGATTTCTACGAAGTTGGCTCTTTTGAAATTGGGCACCTTAACTTTATTTTCAGTCACCGATGTTTGAGCTCTAATGTCAACGCGCACTAGTTTATGATCGCAGGAACCGAGGTGTTCTCCTACCGTGACATTACTGACTAGGTTATCTTGGGTCGCTATAACAAGGTCAAGTATGTTATTTTGTCGAGTTGGTTCAGAAACCATTTGGCTTAGATAATTTTCCTCTAGAAATTCGATCATTCTATGGGACTCACCTTCTGTACCCGACAGTGTCGCCCAGAGAGAGAGAGAGAGAGAGAGAGAGAGAGAATAGAAACAAAGAGATAACGAGCGAAATAATGAGCAGGAGAGAGTGAGAGAGAAAGAGAGGAATGGAGGGAGGGAGGGAAGCGCACACGGAAAAAACAAAGAGGGAAAAGTGAGGGAAACTGAGAGAAAAATCGACGGACAAACAGACAGACGGACACAAACACAAAGATACAGAATTGGGAAAGTAAAAAGTAACCATGAGTGATGTGAAAGCGCGTGAGGCGAACTGTAAAAACACGAGGAAGAAAAGAAAGACGATACGTTACGCCGAGACAAAAATGCAAGAACTGCACAAAGAAAACAAAGCAATAGAGAAAAGGAAATAAAAGACAAGATAAAGGTGATAGCGAACAAAGAGATAATCTGGAAAGGGTGAGTCGAGGGAAGTGAATAACAGGGAGAATGAAAGAAGGAGAAGAATACGGTGATAGAAATTACAAAGACTTTACGTGATTGCAAACCGGCAAACCTTCACGGCACTCAATTAAGAAAACAAGTAAGTTACGACTCAAGCCGGACCCCGACGCCCTGCCATCAGCGAATTAAAACTGACTCTTTTTGCTCGAATGCAAAATGAATTTCACATTTTTAATGACACACACACACACACACACACACACACACACACACACACACACAATATATATATATATATATATATATATATATATATATATATATATATATATATATATATATATATATATATATATATATATATATATATATATATATATATATATATATGCACACTACACAATTTCGCAACGAATAAATGAGATACATTATCCATTCTTTTAATTCCGATGCAATTCGGAAAATTACTTAATTCTGAAACTCATTACGTAAAAAGTATCAGCCAAACTCTATTTCATTAAAACCTTCGGAAGTTTAACGACCACAGGGAAGCTAAAATAATATAAACTTCCAAGAATTACAAAAATTGCAGAATTCCAGGCACGCCAGACACCCCGGGCACGCGCGTCCCGCCGGACCCGCGCGAGTGATGCAAAACGTGTCGCGTGATGGATCATTCGACACTCCATTACAGAACGCAGCGGCTGACCCACAAAACTCAACAAACACTCCATTCCGCTGGGTTGTATTTCCTTCCTTTAGTTCTTATCAATGAAAACAAGCTCACAAGACGTTATAGTACGCTAGAATCTCCCGTAATCTTTATTGTCTGGTGAATTAGAATATTACACAACGGGATGACTCCTTAAGCCAAGGGTTCTCGGGGGAGAAGGAAAAGATTAGTGGCGTGGAGGGAAGAGTAAAGCAGCTGTGCGATGAACCTCTGCTTGCAAGAATTTTAACGTTCGAGAGACAAATACAATGGAGGGTTGAGGAAAGTTTAAAATAAAGTACTTCGAAATAAGGAAGGAAATAAAACTAAGAAAGACCAATTAAATAACTAGGAGAAACAAAGATAAAAGTAAAGGGATATGACAAAGAAGGAGTAACGATGACAGTATCCACTTATGATATTATAAACCAAAGTCAATAAATAAAACATGAAACTTACAAAAAAAAAATACAGCAATTCCAGACGCCACGAAAAACTAGACGACCACCACCGCCACCACCACAACCACCACTACCACCACCACCACAACAATAACCACCACCACCACCACCACTCCGTCAAGAATACGACAATAAGCCAACTCTCCTTATCGCACTCCGACCCACTCCGTCTTCTTGGGGGCCGCTTATCAGGGCCACAGACGGCATACACTACCCATGGCCCCTACCCCCCTCCTCTCCATGCCCAGTCCGTGCCCTCTACCCACCCATAGCTAACCCTCAACATACGTACCGCCCATAACCAACACCAGCGACATGCCTACCCCCGCCCCCCCACTACCATGCCCAACCTTATACACACACATACAAACACACACACACACACAGGGTCTTCACTACCATTGCCTTCTCTGGTCTATTCCTACACTGCACCTTCTTCCCTCTCCCCCACACACTCATCCTGCCCCTTCCTACATTCTCCCTGCCCCCCCATCCTACCCCCGTCTCAAACTCCTCCTCGCACTTCTCCCTTGCACCTCATACCGCCTCCCCCCCCTCACACACTTCCCCCGCCTTCATTCCTCTTTCCTTTGATGTGACGTACTGCCTTCAACCTGACGTGGCCAACAGATACGAAAATAAAAACTTAATTAGGCGTCCAGGTTGCTGCGAAGCCTTTGACTGTTAACGTGGCTTGTCTCGAGGCAGAGCGACAAGGGGAAAGAAACATGTGTCGGCTCTGCATAAACATGAGGTCGTTGGTTTTTATTTTTTGAAGGGCGAAGCGAATGCGATGAATAATTATGACGCTCGCAGAAAACAATAAATAGATTCCTTGTTCTGTCCGTAGTGTGGGTAGTGAGTGACCGTTCTGCTTGTATAAAAGAGACAAATTAACGATCGCAGCATGAAATTACCTGTTGTTGGACTTGATACATTTTACTCATTACCGGAATTCACAACACCTAATTAGTAGCTAACGTATGACCCATTAACGGTGATGATAATTAACGTAATATATAAAGAAAACATTCTACTACCCAACGGCAATGATGAAGAAAATACAGATAAGCGTTTGCCTATTTAAATGCCTGGGGAGCGCTAGGCGAGCCCCCATTAAACACCTGGAATTTACCTGTTTTCCCCATGACTTTGCAGGACGCCCCGGGGAGCCAGCCGCGCACCAGCCTCACTGTTTGCCAGAGTCGCACAACTAAGGATTTTAAGGTAACGACCATATTCCTGTTAAGTGCCTCAATCTGTTACTCTAATCTCACGCATTCCACCTTACACTGGTTACGTGTTTAGCCACCGGCGCCGAGTGTCCAGAGCGAGTGTCTTCCTGCCAATTCTCGCTTTCCACTCCCGAAACCTGAGGGAAAAGGACTTTGCTATTCCCTTCGGCGTGAGGCTCCTGCGTTCCTACAGTCTTGTTCTTGCTCGGTCTCTCATTACCGTTTCTCTCCTGCAGAGGCAAGCCGTCTTTGTTCCCCCCTGAAGCGGCTTTCCTTATCTCCCGCCGCCCTGAAGCCACTATACCTTTGCCGGGCGAGAGTTACCTTCCCTATCTGAGAGTGTGTGTGAGCCCTGTCGAGGCGGGCCGAGCTGAGAGCCGCTGAGTGATCCCAGATAGCTTGGGTATTGCTGCTCTCTCGCTTTCTCTCTCTGTCTGTGTCTCTGTTTCTCTGTTCCTGTTTCTGTCTCTGTCTGTCTATTTCTATTTCTCTCTCTGTCTGTGTCTCTGTTTCTCTGTTCCTGTTTCTGTCTCTGTCTATTTCTATTTCTCTCTCTGTCTGTGTCTCTATTTCTCTGCTCCTGTTTCTGTCTCTGTCTATTTCTATTTCTCTGTTTCCCTATCTACTTCTGTTTATTTGTCTATCTCTGTTTCGCTATGTTGTTTCTCTGCTGCTGTTCCTGTTTCTGTCTCTGTCTATTTCTATTTCTCTCTCTGTTTCCCAATCTATCTCTGTTTATCTGTCTGTCTCTGTTTCTCTATGTTGTTTCTCTGTGTCTGTCTCTGTTTCTCTGTTTCTGTCTGTCTCTCTCTCTCTCTCTCTCTCTCTCTCTCTCTCTCTCTCTCTCTCTCTCTCTCTCTCTCTCTCTCTCTCTCTCTCTCTCTCTCTCTCTCTCTCTCTCTCTCTCTCTCTCTCTCTCTCTCTCTCTCTCTCTCTCTCTCTCTCGCCAGATGGAAGTCAAGTCGAGGCCAAACGTAGCACACAGTGTAATACAAACATACACACCCAAAGTCACACACATGCCCGGCCTTGCCCCTTGCCCCTCACCCTTCACCCTTTGCCCAACCCCTTCACGAAACCTGACACGGGTATGTACCATAAAAAAGGGGAAACGGGAGACGGAAAACCACACAAGACGTCTATTTATCCTTTCTTCATACACACACTAACCAACCAACCAATTGCAGCATGGTCCCCTTGATTTCACTCGGTAATAAGCTGACGCCTGGGGCCATGTAGCACAATGTATAACGTTGCAGTAATGTACTACAGCTTTAGGTACAAGGGAGGCCCTCACGGAGCCAAGGGGAACGTCGCAGTCCATCGCCACAACCTCTTCAGGGCGTGGAAGCCGGTTCAGTTAGCGTCATAAGGTGTTGATTTCGAACGTTCTTATTTGTGATCCTGCTGGTGGTGATGGTGGTGGTGGTGGTGGTAATGAGTGTGAGGGGGTGATGGTGATAAGGGCAATGGTGGTGTTGGGGGAGGGGTGAAGTATTTACTGTGTGGGGTGGTGGTGTTGAGGGCGGTGGTAGTGTGTGGGGAGGGGTGAAAAGTGCATTGTGTGGCGGAGGTGAGTTCTGATTATGTGGTAGGCTGTAGTGGTTTGCAGGGTATTGGGTGTATGTGTAGGAGAGGTAGTTCATGCATGTGTGGGAGCTCTTTATGCATTCTAGTGTGCAGGGCAAAGAAAACGGAAAGCAGGAGACATGCACGGAATAAAAACACGTGTCGTTTTACTCAGACGCAGGAAAATTTAAGATCAGTCAGTGAAGTAAATGAACATGTTAAGATTACGACTAGAAATAGATGAATGGTTGAATGAATGGAGGAGTGAGAGCAGACAGATGAATATATGCAACATCTCCGATTGATCATAATATAGAAACCACAACACAAGACACATAACTAAGAGAAAAGTGGCAATACAGAAGTGCGTGGTACCCGATAAAAAACCGTCAGTGTTGTGAATGGAATACTGAGAACATCCGACAAATCAGTGTTGAATCTGAATCCTACGTCCATATTGATAGCACCTGAAGTAAGAAACATTTCCGAACGTCTTAGATTCACTGACCAAAAACCTACTAATGAATACTGAGCGCCCCTGAAAAACGCGAACACTCCTGATATTAAAAAGCAAGACTGGGAAGCAAAAATAGTGAAATGGCTGTCAAGAAATACTGGGGGAAAGAGGATTCGGAGAGAACAATGTATACAGAATCAATACAGGATCCGGTAAAACACACATGATAAACTAACGCTGCTAAATGCAAAGAAAAAATAACTTCCTGATAAAAGCGTGAACGGGATATAGATTGAAAGAAAAAAAAACATCAGAACCAAGCGAAAGAAAAATATTGTGAGAGTCGGAATACCTTGTGCACGGGAGCGGTGTGGGGAATAAAAAAAAAGAAATGTAAAACCAAGTGGAAAAAAAGAGCCACTGATAAAAGATACGACGATTGTCAGAATAAAAACAATTAAAGAAAATAGACTGTGGAGAGGAACGGAGGAAAGAATCGAGTGAAAGGGGACAGAAGATGGATAGAGAGAGGGTGGGAGAGGAAGAGGAGTAAAAAGAGGGACAGACTGCGAAGGAAACAAATAGATAGATAGATAGAGGGAGAGAGATAGTATAGATAGTATAGATAGATAGATAGATAAATAGATATGAATAGAGAGAGAGAGAGAGAGAGAGAGAGAGAGAGAGAGAGAGAGAGAGAGAGAGAGAGAGAGAGAGAGAGAGAGAGAGAGAGAGAGAGAGAGAGAGAGAGAGACAGAGAGAGAGAAACAGACAGACAGAGAGAGAAAGATGGAAAGACTAAAGAAAAGAGAAAAGGGAGAGAGACGAGAAACGAGAGAAACGAGAAACGAGAGACAAGAGAGACGAGATAGATAGAGATAGACAGAGACAGAGACCGAGTGAGAGAGAGAGAGAGAGTGAGAGAGAGAGAGCGGGTATGTGCCAGCTGGAAGATTAGAGAGATGTTACTGCCGCGGATACGTACCACAAAAAAGGGATTTGTTGTCTCTCCCGGAATTTGTGTCCCGGATGAGAGAGACCGTAAAAGCGAAATGTGGGTTGTACGTTCCCTTCGCACATTCACGCTTCCCCCGTCCATCCTCACCGTAGGCAACAAGATTTTTATTTTTATTTTTTTTTCTTCGCCTTTTTTTGGTATTTAGATTTTCTCTCTCTCACCCACTCACTCACTCACACGCTCACACACTCATCATCACCCAGCCAGTCCTTCTATCCACAGGTTCATCCACTCACTCGATCAACCATCTTCATCCATTCATATATTCATCCACCTACACAACTCATCTCATCCACCAGCTCAACCACCATCGTTATCAAGTATTATCACTCACTCATCCACCAATCTCACCATGTATCTGTGTATTCATCCACTCAACAGTCAGTATCACCCATCTCTCATCACACACACCCATATCACCCATCAGATCGAGCATCACCATCATCATCACCATCCACCCACCCTCACCCGTCTCTTCACCATTCAACGCCCACCACCACCACCACCATCATCCTTCTTCATCCATGCGTTGTTTTCCCTGCGTTCATTTCCAGTTACGCTGAGTGGCCAGAAAGCTTCGTATGAAACAAAATCTAACATAAAGGGGAAGCGAATAATCCCGGATTGAAAATGGAGTGAAGCTGGAGGATGATGCTGGGAAAAGATGAGGGAGAGAAGGGATGAAAAGGTGTAGGAGTAGTCAGGGAGAGGAGAAAGCAGAGTGAGGGAGAAAGGAGGATGAGGGAGAATGAAGCATGAATAAAAAAAAAAGGTAAGGGAGGAAGGTAAATTAAAAGTAAAGGTGAAGGAGAAATTCAGAAAGAAGGAATATGAATGAAGGAGAAGAATAAAAGGTAAAATATAAGGAAGATAACCATATAAAAGGAGGGATGAGGAGAAGGAGGAAGAGGAAACGGATAGGGGATAAGGATAAGGGTGAGGATGGAAACTAAGTAAAGGATGGGCAGAGGTTATTGTAGGAGTGAAACGGTATAGAGAGTGACGAAGCGAACCAAGGTAAACAGAATGAGGGAGAAAGGGAAGGAATGAAACAGGAAGAGTGTTTGCAGGGAGTAGGGGAGGCTTGTAAGGCAGGGCAGGAAACACGGGAAGCATAACAGGGTGAGGGAGAAGAGGAAGGAAGGGAGGTACAGGCAGAAGGGTAAGCCAGAAGGATAAGAGAAGCGGACTAAGCATGAAGGGAAGGAGAGAAGGGAGAGAAGGGTAAGCCGGGAGGAAGGAAGGGTGAGGCAGGGAGGCAAGAGAGAGAAGCCAGGAGGGGGTGAGGGAGGAGGAGGAGGAAGGGCCCGGCAACATGGTCCATTGGGGAGGCTTTAATCTAACTACAACGGGGTCGCCAGATGGATATATAAACTAATAAAGGCGATTAATGGCCCCTGGTTATTTGGAGACTCTGGTCCACGGTAATTGCGTTTCTTGGATGCGTTGTTGACCTTCCTGCCTTGCCTGTGTACACGGGAGGCAGGACGCGGCCGAGGTGGTGGTGGTGGTGTGGTGGCCGTGGTGGTGATGGTGGTGGCGTTTCCATGGGGCTCATTCCTGGCGCGCTCTGGTGGTGATCATATGCTTTTGTTTTGGTTATACTTGCGTTTCCCGTTTTCTTCGTGGTTACTCGCATTTTCCATCGAGATAATCTTGTTATGTTCTCTCCTCTCCGGTTTTTATATCTATATTAGTAGGACGTAATCTGATTATACGATATTTTAAGGGTTATTATATCCTTGTTGTTTTCCTGCCGGTGCTACGCGGAGTTTATTTTACATGATTTTTGTCGCGGTAAGTTTTGGGTAAAATTTCTAGTACCGAGGTATTTTTTTAGGGAACCAGGAGTCAAGATAATGCTTTGTTATTAGCTCGTGAATCTAAAGAAACTGATAAAGGGAAGATAAACCATACTTCCATATCTTCAGGCAATGGCAATAGTGAAATCTGAAAGAATATCAATCAAAAAAACTTGTATATAAAACCTAAGAACACTTGACGCGCTAGGTTATAATGTCAGTGGCTTATATTCACCGCAGGATCAATTTTTCTTGCCTCCTGAAGACCTCAACTAAAGGCAAAGACTCTCACGTTAGCATAAGACGCGTTAAAACCTCTCCCATTCTCCCTTGCCCTTTCCTCCCTTTCCTCATACTCCCTTCCTTCCCTCCCTCGCCTTTCCTCGTATCCTCAGCGCCAGATATACACCTTCTTAACAGCCCGCAACACGCAAATACCCAACAACGCGGGTTTTATAATGAAAGACTCGATGCTTTTGATACGGTGCTGGGGGCGAAGAAAGGGCCGGAGGGAGAGAAAAAAAAAGTGTTGCATGGCTGGTGTTCATAAGGAGCGCGGAGGAGCATTAGCGGACACTCTTAGAGGCCGCTTAGCACCCCATCAATGTCCGCCCCAAGCCTCGCAGCCACCTGTCTCCCGGGGCGCCTCACCTCTCCTGCCGCTCCTGCCGCTGCCACCACGGACCAGCAAGCCCGACCAGACCGCGAGAGATGCAGCCCTGACCAGACCATGAAAACTTGACACTCACTTAGCCTCTGAACAACTAGGAAAGGCTATGAACGGCTCTAACGGACGTAAAGACCAGAGATACCATATTATACCATGGACACTTGCACTTGCACACCGACACCCACTTAGAATTGAAACAGGGGAGACCACGAAGAATTATGCAGAGTAAAAATGTTTAATGATCTCGAGAAGGCAAAATCCCAACAGTTATAAGGAGCCGGATAAGAATGAGGATGACCGTGATTTCACGACGATCACCAAAAAAACAGTTAAGAATAAGTAATAGATTCCTCTTGAGCCGGTGAAATAGTCAGTAGCCAACCACAACCAAAAGAACAAAGAACATCAAATTAGTAGGACCAGTCACATTGGATACATAAATTACAGAAAAAAATATAATGAAACGTAAACACAAATGATATAAAGTGGATAACAAATAACATACACAAAACCAAGAGCTGTTTTGTATTTAATATGACATTTGTTTATTTATAATGCAAACAGTACACAAGAACAAACAAAATGGCTTGAATAAATAAGAAAGAGTGGGTGCGCCAAAACACACACGCACACACAAAAAAAGTTAAATATTTGCACAAGATGGCAACCCGGCGTGCAGCGAAAACGAAAAGAAAACGGAAAGAAAACCCTGTATACAAACATCCTCCATGACTAAGAATTAAATGAAAATTCAACACACACAAACAAACAAAAAAAAACACCGAGCATATCTCACCGCGCAGAAGAAAAAAAAAAAAAAAGGAAGGAAGGAAGAAGAAACACAAACAAAAACGGGAGAAAGAAAAATCATCCAAGCAACTAAGAAAACGGGAAATTCTAACGCTCACAGAAAACGAGCGGATAAAACAACCCATCCAGAACGCGGGATTCGGGACGCCGCACCAGTAAGAACGAAAAAGAAAAAGCAAAAAAATACACCCCCTTGTTTTCCAGCGGTGTGAATTGTTAGCTATAGAAAAATGGTTCTTGGGAATACACGAAACGTACGAGAGGGAGCTTAGGGGAGGCCAGGGCGAAGGGGAGGTGAAGGAGAGGGGTGCGAGGGGCGGTGCTGTGAGGGGAAACTCGGCAAAATCGATCCAGCAGCAGGAGTATAGGATGGTGGCGGGAGAGTAATAGTCTTGTTGTTGTGCTCAAGCAGAGAAAAAGATGTAAGCCATAAAGATTGGGGTCTGGGTAGGGGGACAATGGTTTAAGGACACGTAAAGTAAAGGAAATGGGTAGTCCACACAGAGAAAGAGAGAAAAAGAGAGGGTGAAGCAGAGAATGGAGAAGTTCAGAGCAAGAGAGGGGGAAGAAAGAGTACATAGAAATACAATAAGAAAATGGCAGAAACAAAGTTATAGACATTAATATTAACAGGTAAAGTTAAAGAAACCGTGTGTCCACAAGAAAATGGAAAAGAGCCTTGCAATATGTTACCGGAAAAACAGTTATAGGTCTACGAAACAAAGGAACTTGCAAAATCCTAATACCTACATAAAAAATACAGGTCTCAAAATCATACAAAAATACAATAACAGTCTTAATTCTCAATAAAACGTACAATAATAATAGTGAAATGAGACTTGAATCACCACTTAAAGAAAATAAGCCGAAAAAAAAGTTAAAAGGACCAGAAAAATGAATGCTAGCGACAGAAACTAATAATTATAATAGTAAAATGACACTTGAGGCACAACTTAAAGATAATAAATTAAAAAAAAATTAAAAGGGGACTAGAAAAAAAGCAAACGCCTAGCGATAGAGTTATTTCCTGAGAATCCACATCCACCAATCGCCCGTTAAGTAAAAGATGGCGGCAAGCTGTGAAGTATTAGCAAAGAGAGAAAGCGGCCCACTAATCTCCAGCGGAACACCGACTAATCTCCTCATCCATCACCGCTAATCACCTGCAGCCTCTAATTAACTCAATATCCAAATGTCTAATAATTACGGTGATCGCTCAGGATGAAACGCGTATAATTAGAGTCATCGTGAATCTTAATGTCCTTCAAGCTTTTTTTCTCCCTCTCTCTTTCTCATATCCTTCTGGAACACCTATTTCAGTATTCGTGGGGCGTCTGGGCAAGTTTAGGTCGGCTGTGCAAATACCTGGGGGCACTCAACTCGCGTTTCCCAGGCAGGAGCTTGTGTGAGATGAGGGAAGAGAAGGGATCGTGTGGCACCGATTGTTATCCTCCCCAACACCTACACTTTGCCCTCCTCCGCTTTATCCAATTTGTGATCTCCTTCTGCCTTTGTGAATTCCCTGCACAGCTCTTGACTCCCCATCCCCGCCACCTTGCTACATATTCATCTGGATCCTTCCCACCTTGGCGACCTCGCATTGTACTCTCTCCTCCTCTTCCCCTCCTTGGATCTTTTCCAGTAACATCCGATTCACCACCTCCACCCCAACCCCACACCGCTGCACCTCCCACCACAACTCAACGCGGACTCTCCCTCCTTTTCCCCCTCCTCGGATCTTTCTCCAGTAAGGTCGGATTCGCCATCTTGACCCCAACCCCACTTCACTCCACTTCGCCTGCTGCCCCAACCCCTCGGCGCTGACTCGACCCGCTGACAACGCGAGGTGGTTGATAATGGCGGCTGACACACGGGTGGCCCTAATTCACCGGGTTCTGCAGGTTTACACAAATGGTTTACTTACACAGCGAGGCGTACGCGTGTAGCTTCCCGGGTTTATGAGGTTTACCCACAGAGGGATTAGCCGGGCTGGTTTACACGTGAGGGCTAAACAACACTGGGCCGGTGGTGAAACACGCTGACATATCATCATGCATTCCAGCCACCGTTGCGAAAGAGCAGAATGAATATGCAAACAGGGCGAACTATATTAAAAACTCTCTTATACAACATGCATCAAGTCTACAAGTACTGCATAAGAAACAGGGACGAAATAAACAAGAAAAGAGTAAGCAAGTCAGCAAATCTACAGCACCCAGATGTCTTGCGGAAGGAACAAAGAGGGGAAGCCAGAACGGGAAGATGGGAGGACGGGAGGACGGGAGAGACAGACAAGACCAGCAACAGCGGCGGTTCCTTTGCCCATGTGACGAAACGGAACCCACATCAAGGAATCACCGACGTAACAACACCACCACGGGTCATCACCAGGCCAAGGACACGTGCCGCTACGACCATCAGGACCCCGGGGCATCACCAGGAGCTAAGTCATCTTCGGTCACCCATCCTACTCTTCCCGCCTCGCTACATTCTCACCAGGACGAGGACGCGGAGGAGGAGGAGGAGGAGGAGGAGGATGCACGCAAGCTCTTCTCGCCCCAATTTGGAGTAAGTTATATTAGTCTTAATGCCGAGTGACGCCCAAGAGTGCATTAATATAAGCTTAGCGGAAACTGCGCCCGTAATCCCTGAAAGCATTGTAATGATGCCAAGGGTGGAGGGATGGAGAAAGGAGGAGGAGGAGGAGGAGGAGGAGGAGGAGGAGGAGGAGGAGGAGGAGGAGGAGGAGGGATGGAGAAAGGAGGAGGAGGAGGAGGAGAAGGTGGTGGTGAAGGAGTTGGAGAAGAAGAAGAAGAACAAGAAGAACAAGAACAAGAACAAGAACAAGAACAAGAAGAACAAGGAGAACAAGAAGAACAAGAACAAGAAAAAGAAAAACAAGAAAAACAAGAACAAGAACACGAAGAACAAGAACAAGAGATAAGGAAGTGAAATAAAGATGGTGGAGAGAGAGAGAGAGAGAGAGAGAGAGAGAGAGAGAGAGAGAGAGAGAGAGAGAGAGAGAGAGAGAGAGAGAGAGAGAGAGAGAGAGAGAGAGAGAGAGAGAGAGAGAGAGAGAGAGAGAGAGAGAGAGAGAGAGAGAGAGAGAGTGGAGGAGGTCGACAAGATAAAGAAACGAAGGAGGCAAAGAGGAGGAGACGCGGCGGGATACAGACGAGCAAGGAGAAAGATGAGGAGAAATAGAAAGAGAAAGGTGCAGGGGAGGCAGAAGCAGGAGCAAGGAGCAGGAGAAATAGGAGCAGGAGGAGGAAGTCCCGGCTGCCTGCTCCCCTTTGCTCTCCTACATCCTTTCCAACCCTTGCTAAACCTTCCTCCGTGTAGCCAGCCTCCTCTCCTCTCTTCTCTCTTTCCTCTCCCTTTCCTTCCTTCCCCTACCCTCTCTCTCTCTCTCTCTCTTTGCTCTCCCGTTTTTGTTGTCATCCATACCGGTGACCCAGCCAGAGAATGCCTCTGTGTCTGCGCAAGCGTGGCTCCCGTCCTTCTGCGCCCCCCTCCACTTCCCCCTTCCTCCTGCCCTCTTCCCCTTCCCCTGCCCCCCTCTATGAATGTATGTACGTACGTGAGATATTAAATTTCTTCCGATCTTTTATACTCGATTCTGTGTGTTCTTTGCACATTTTACGTTGATGCGTGTGTACCTACGTCGTGAATTACGTTGGGGATTAGTTACGCGCATTGTTATCGCCGCTTGAAGAATTTACGAACGAATGCATGTCATTAGCGCCACAAAGCAACACTGTAGGTGGTACGTCTCTTTTTCTTCGCCCGCCCCAGTAAAAAGGAGGAATTTCGACATGGCGCCCTTGAGTTATCGCGGCCAGGCAGCGTCTCGCCCGGAGCGCCGCCGCGCGTTGTTATTGACACTGGAGGGAACGACGGCCTGACGAGCGGCCCGCACAGCCACAGACACTCAAAACGTGGCCCAGAACCGCCATGCCTCATTGCACTTCCTTGTAAGTTAAGCCACGTATGAAAAACAAAAGCATAAGTGATAGCCACTCATCGTCCTCTCCCTCTTACCTGGCACGTCACACCGATCACTGACGCTGGGAAAGAAAGAGGATTGTGTTGATAAGACCCGCCGATTAAAATTCACCAAAGTAGTCCACACCTCGTTATCCCGTCACCAAGCACCGTAATAATAACATACATACTTGGGGTGGGTGGAAAGAGAATGGTCGTAGGTTATAATAAGGGCTGCTACTGCGCGTGGGTAATGCAATAACCATCTTAATGTAAATATTGGCAATAGAAGCCTTGGCAGACGCAAATGGAATTTTCCTGTGAACGCCGCGCGGTAACAGCTTCCGGCAGAGGCAGAACGCGGAAACAATGAACACGAGAGAACACCCAACACCGCGAACACCACACCTGTCCCGGCACACACCTGACGCTGAGCCATTACACGCAGCAGCCAAGGCCTCTCCTGCCCTGTTCGAGACGCCACTCCCCTCAGCACACTTCCCCGTCCTCGTCTCGGGCACACACACAGGTCACACTTCCCTCCTCCCTCGCCCCCTCTGTTGACACTGTTAAGCAAAATAAAGTAAAGAGAGCAAGCGCTTGACGGCCACTCACAGTGAGGTCGGGAGGACGTGTTGGGAGTCGCTACCCGCGAGAACACTTCTACGGCTCTAGCGCCACACTGCTTGGCCACCTTCCAGCAGATCCGCTCCAGGGGTCTTGTTTCCAGCAAGCTCTTCTTCAAGCGGAGAAGCGAGTGTCTTGTTGTATAAAGTATTCGCTGGCCGCGTTCCCTCCCGGCGGCGTGCACTCCTCGGGCGGGTGGCTGAGAGCTAAACTGAGGTCAGAGGGCAGAGCAGCACTTGGCGGCGCCTTGCCCCAGCCCTTGCTGCCCACTATAGCCGCGACTCGGATCCTCCTGCGACTGTAGACTCGTATCGATGTTCCACTGCTTTAACTTCTTTATATATTTGGCTTGGCTTCAGTCCAAGATCCAAGTCGGGCCTCTTAAGGAGACCCCGTCGACTGGAAACAGACATTTAAATCTGGATTTACAAAGAATTAATGGTCGGTCGTGTTTATATTCTTACATTCAACTTTTGTGTATGGAGAACGTATTGCCCCATCCGCTTAATTGAAATATATTGTTACTCCTTCCTTCTCTTATAATGAATAAGGCTGCAGCAGTGGAAAGCATTGGTGCTACATAGAAACTGCCGCCGTGAAGGCTGTGACAAGGCAGTATGGTGCCCGGGTCAGCCAGCTGAGTCTCCCCTGCGTGTTGGTATGTCATTAGCCAGCCGAGTCGGTCAGCTTCTTTGCCGAGTTCTTGGCTGTCGCGTAACTGCCACTTCAGTTCCAAGCGAAGCAGGCAGGACGACGGGGAAGGCGAGAAGACTTCATTAACTAGCTAGTTCCGAGGACAGTAAAGAGAAGGAGACGAGGCAGCTCATTCATGTAGGAGAATAGTGGTATTCGAATATGCAAGATACACCGATAAACACGATATATTTGGCAAGATAAGGGAGAGGTGGTGACGGCACGCGGACAGAAAGTAGTTTGATGGCCGTTCCCAGGCAATCCCAAGTCGGGAAGTGCATGCAACAGGAGACGGAGGGACAGCTAAACTCGTAGGGCCGCGAAGGGAATCTTGATGAGGCGCGCATCACCTACAACACGTGAGACAAAAGCTCCACCGCTGGGTCACAAGGGCCGGGGTTGTCACGGGGCATAAGCAATGCAATGAATCAAAGAGAAAATTTATTCTTTATTCAGTTGAATCTCTCATTCTGCAGTCAGTTCCCGGGATAACCATCTGTGGAGCCCATGGGGTCTTGATCGCCGCAGATAAGCTCCCTAACAAGGGTGGGCCGGTCTCTCAGCGCCGGCAGGAAGAACCCAGGAACCCAGGGTAATGTAAAGCTTCAGGTAAATGTGGCGGGGTTCCTCTGGGCTGCTGCGTCGGTCACAGTTCTCAGCAGGTGGACACACACTGGACAGGCTATTATGCGCCGGCCGCCCCCTCGCCCCCCTTCCTACACGGCAGTGTTGTCCTCTCCGTTACAAGGGATGTTATGGGTGCTGCTCGCTCTGCTCAGACAGGAATTACCTTGCGGGGGAAGGTTGCTCCCACTTTATTACTGAACTCGTGTGTTTGTGACCATGTGGTGTCCTTTCTGTTATAAAGGCAGCGGCGGCCGTAGCTTCCTTCCTGTAGGCCACGAGCGTGCTGGCGGGTCATGGCATGCCATGGCGTGAGCACCTCTAATGCAGGAAAGGTCCATCAGGTGTTTGGAGAAATGGAGAATTATTACGTTCCTTATCGCAAAACTTTCGCGCACTTCCATTAAAAAATCCAAAGAAAAATCCATTATGCTATTATCCTTTTTACATAATGAAAATTTCGTTATTTACACTCTATTTTAGTTAACCTATTTAGCTTCCAGAATAATAAAATAAAATATATATACATAATGAAAAAAAATTAGAGACTTTTGGGTGTAAGAACTCCCAATTTTCTTTACATTGGTCACACACCAGTCATTTCAATAAAAGGAAAATATTATTTTTCAAACATTTATCAGAATAAATGTCAACAGCAAATTCGAGTACGGAAAACAGAGACTGATACTTAATTTTACATCAAATCAGCCCTGTGTATACCGAGCTGAGTGTGTGTGTGTGTGTGTGTGTGTGTGTGTGTGTGTGTGTGTGTGTGTGTGTGTGTGTGTGTGTGTGTGTGTGTGTGTGTGTGTGTGTGTGTGTGTGTGTGTGTGTGTGTGTGTTGTTTGTGCATAATATACACACACACACACACACGCACACTCAAGCAAACACATAAAGACACGTTTCATTAAGCTGTTTGTGTTAGCACTGCCGAAAATTCTCCAGAGATACCTTCGCCCCCTCACCCCTGCGGCCCCCTTCCAAAAATTATTTGTTTATATTGAGAGGCAGAAAGTTATTAGCGCCATTCTGTGGAGTATCCCTTATACCTTGATGGCTAATAAAACAGTATATACGACACTTTCACTTTCCTCTTGCTCGCCAAAGTATAATATTTATCGGATAATTCCTACCAGTGCTTGGAATACTGCAGAGCCCGCCAGCCCGCCCGCCGCTGTGTGTGTGTGTGTGTGTGTGTGTGTGTGTGTGTGTGTGTGTGTGTGTGTGTGTGTGTGTGTGTGTGTGTGTTCTTAAGTTTGAGAAATTATAGGAGTGAGAGAGATCTGCTGGTTGTGTGTGTGTGTGTGTGTGTGTGTGTGTGTGTGTGTGTGTGTGTGTGTGTGTGTGTGTGTGTGTGTGTCTGTGTGTGTGTGTGTGTGTGTGTGTGTGTGTGTGTGTGTGTGTGTGTGTGTGTGTGTGTGTGTGTGTGTGTGTGTGTTCCTGCTTCCGTGTGCGTGCTTGGAAAAGGTGCTTGTGTATACCTTTGGCAGCAGGGATATGAATGTCCGTTTTATGGGGCGTGTGCGTGTGTGTACGTTTTGTGGACATGTGAACAAAGAAAATAACACATACCTTACATTTTTCGAGTGTGGGCGAGCGACAGAAAAGCACATGCGAGTAAACATATGTAGGCACGCACCGGACTGACAACTCAATCTACACACGTCTATTTGTATTTGAGTATATCATTTTATGTGTAGCTACGTCATCTTGTGTGTGTGTATGTCTGTGTGTGTGTGTTTACGGTGTCTGTGTATGTGATTGTGTGATGATATGTGTTTCTGAAGATGTATATTTGTGCCTGTTTTCTTCGTCTTCAGCTTTGTGTGTGTGTGTGTGCTTGGGGAAGGGGTAAAAGGGGGGGGGGTCTCGTGTATCCCTGGCCGGTCACCACGACGCCACTGAACCGGCCTCTATGAGTTACCTGCCGGCGTTGAAGACTTCGCTAAATCTCGCCCGGGCTGCCGTAACGACCAACCTGGGACATCGTTCTCCGCGGCCCCGACGAGTTTTTGGGCCATTGGAGGAGGATATATTGGCTAACTTACCGCGACCCCCCGAGGGATGGGCGGGGGCGGCCTTCTTCGTTAGCGGGAAATCAGTAAATGTTTTTATAGAGACTGATGGGATGGCGCCTTTCATCTTCACTTCACGTATACTTTTTTGTCTCTTCTGTCTCTTTAAAACTTCGGGTTGAGTTAAAAGGATGAAGAGATCTGTTTTGCTTGTGGCTATTTCGGTTGTTGTTGTTGTTTCGTTGTTGTTGTTTTTTTGTCTGTCTCTGTTTGTCTCTTCCGTATCTCAAAATTTCTGGTTAAGGATGAATAAATCTGTTTTGTTTTGGGTATTTCGGTTTGTCTTGTTGTTTCTGTTTGTCTCATTCCGTATCGTTTTTTTTTTTTTTTTTGTCTGTCTCTGTTTGTCTCTTCCGTATCTTAAAATTTCGGGTTAAGGATGAAGAAATCTGTTTTGTTTTGGCTATGTCCGTTTGTCTGCTATTCCTGTTGCTCTGTCTTTGTCCGTCTCGTTTCCCCTGTCCGTCTCTGTCTCTGCCTCTCCCTCTCGCTCTCGCTCTCTCTCTCCCAATGGCGCTTGCAGAACCTAACTTTACGTCCGCGCCCTCTTCTCCACTATCCTGTGCTTGCCTTGATATACCGGACATTTATGGGTCACCAACGCGGCGTCCCTTCGTTCTGTGTTAATTTTTTTGTCTCGCTCTTTTCCGCATTCTTTATACACCGTCTCCATTTACCGCTTTTTATTCCTCGTTTCATACTACCATCCCTCAGCCGCGTCCCTCATGCAGTAATCTACTTCTACCTACCTACCTGTGCGTTACATCTACCTGTCCTGTCCTGCCTCTCATAATTGGATGCGTTTCGTTCGGGAGTGATGATCCGTTCGTTTTAGGGGAAGGTGGGCAAAGGAAAGGCAACCAAATTTCACTTTCGCAGCCTCCCAATAAGAGTATTTGCTTATGTTATTTCTATGCTAATTTTATCGTGCATCGCCTGGTCGTACGTGCAGTTTGCCTTTATGAGTTTACTATAACCTCCCTACTTTAGTCGAGGATATATAGTCAGGTGTGTCCAAAGCTTAGACAGGTGTGACTTCCCCCCTCAGACAGGTGCACATTTTATAATATTTTTGGCATCTTAAATTAAAACTCCGACCTGCTGTTCGGCGTCATAAAGGGAGGGTCGAATTTCTGTATGCATTGGGCGTCACTCGGCGAGGGGGAAAATATGCAGACAGGTACGATTTTCCCTCTCAAAATAGTGTTCATTAGTTAGTCAAGTTTTCCCACAATTGAATAAAGGAGAAGGATACACGACTTTACATGAGAATATTAACGTTTTGAATAATGCACTGAGAACGATAAAAAAAAAGAGTATAAAGAGAAAACCGAGAAGAATCAGAACAAGAAGAAGTAGAAGAACACAAACAAGAAGAACAAAACGAAGAACAAGAACGAGAACACGAAAGAGGAGATGAAGAAAACAAGTGAAAAAGAAAGGAAGATGAAGACAGAACACAAAATAAAAAGGGAAAAGGGTCTGTGGGAGGCTTTTTTGTGGGAGACTGATGAGGAGGATAATGAGGATGAAAATGAAATGACAAAAAACAAGAGCAAGATAGACAGGCGACCGCAAACAGGGGGGAGACACACTAGAAGAACAGAACAGGAAGAAACAAGAACAGGGACAGGAGGAAAAGGTGCAATGAGATACTAGGAGGAAGATGAGGAGGAGAAAAAGGAACGAGATCAACAGAAGGAGAAAAGGCCGAATGATAAGAGGAGGAAGACGAACAGAAAGAACAGGGCAGAAGAGAACAGGAAGGACAAGAACATGACCAGGAGGAGGAGGTGAAATAAGGTGACTAGGATGAAGATAAGGATAGGAAGGAGGATGAAAAGCAGGAAGAGAAGGAAGAAGACAAACAGGAAGAACAGAACAGGAACAGGAGGAGGCGGAGGAGGAGGATGAAAAGCAGTTAGGGGACCAGGAAGAGAAGGAAGAAGACGAACAGGAAGAGCAGAACAGGAGGAGGAACAAGAACAGGAGGAGGCGGAGGAGGAGGAGGAGGTGTAATGGGTGACCGGGAGGAAGTGAACGGGTCCTCCTGCCGCGGCCGCCATGTTGCAGGAAAAATCCTCCAGTTACTTCTCCTCCTAATTACCGCGTTTGTTTGGTCGCGTTACTGTTATTGCGGAATGTTTTCGTTTTCATGCCTTTATTTATAATGGCGCCGCAAAAACTTCACGGCCGGGAGAGAGAGGGAGGGAGAGAGGGAGGGAAAGAGGGAAGGAGGAGGGTTGGTTAGGTGTTTTTCCTCCCCCTCTCTCTCTCTCTCTCTCTCTCTCTCTCTCTCTCTCTCTCTCTCTCTCTCTCTCTCTCTCTCTCTCTCTCTCTCTCTCTTCCTCTTCTCTCTTTCTCTTTCACTTTCTCTCTCGGTTTCTCTCGTTCTCGCTCTCGCTTTCCCTCTCCCTCTCCTTGTCTCTGTCTGTCCCTGTCTCGGTTCCTGTCTCTGTCTCTGTTTCCGTCTGTCTCTTCCCTGTCCCTCTCCCTCTCTCTCTCTCTCTCTCTGGAAGATTCTTACTTTATTGCTGTGAATATCGCGCAAACTCCATTTATCGATCTGTGCCTCTCAACTGCGCGACGTGCTGCGAACGGTCTCTCTTTCTCTCTCTGTCTGTGTGTTAATTTGTTACCTGAGCAGCGACGAGGTACGATAATTAATGATCAGGGGAAATTAAATAAAATAACAGTGGTCGTGATTATGGCAGTAGGAGTAGTAGTAGTGGTAGTGGTAGCGGTGGTGGTGGTGGTAGTGGTAGTGGTGGTAATAGTAATAGTAGGAGGAGGAGACGGAGGGGTGACGATTATAATAATGACAGTGATGATAATAATGCTAATAATAATAATAATAATGATAAAATTAGTATACCAGCAAAAAGAACCAGTAACAAAATCTACCTCAGAAATCACCCTTTATGAGCTTCACAAACTGCTATTATGTCATAGGAAAAACTTGCTCGGATATAAGGATTAAAGCTTCCATGTCATACCGCTGTCCCGCCCCGCGAAACACCTGCCTCCTCCCAGCCACGCCTGACAGCGCCACGGGGACATCCCATCACTCCCACGCGGGCCCTAAAATCAGGTAGCGTGATCCTGCTGATAACACACCACAACGGCCTCCCAGGTGACGTAACGGCTGCCACGTGACGCAACACACCCAGCAACACCACGCTAACAACACCACACAGCCCGACGACACAGGTTACACGGCTGCTTATGGGTGACATCACTCCCCCAGGTAACAGCGACCAGCCCCAGTCCCTTACCTTCCCCCCTCGTGCCGCTACTGCCAGCCTCCACCCTCCGCCTCGTCCCGCCCCCGCCCCCGCCTAGGCCTTCCCTCAGCCTCCCCGCGGGCCCTCAAGGAGCTGGTCTCGTGTTCCTGGGCTGTGGACTGCCGCTGAAGGCTTTATGGCACATAACGTTCCTCTGGAGAACCTAAAGTGTTCCGCCGCGTATCTCTCAGGAGCATCGGCCTTTCCGACTCATTTTTTCCCCGACACGCACGCTCCTTGACTCCCCGAGACACACGTAAGGCGAGGGACAGGACAATTTCGGGCCCGGGAGGTTCCGTGACGCGTTAAAGTGTTCCTTGTTCCTGCACCGGCCGTTCCCGCAGGCGCCGCTAGCGACATTATCGGGCGGCATTAGAGCTGCTCTTAGGTATTAGTTATCTCGCGCTGTATATCCCGGGCGGGGGGTTATAAAAATTGATAACCACGAAAATAAATTGCGAAGCACTCCAATAGGAATGAGATTTTTATGGAAAATTGCACTTCGTTCCCGTAATGGGGATTGCTTTATCGAGAATGTATTGTCTATCAATTTATTCCTTGCTATTTGGGTTTCTTTTTCTATTGATGGAGTCGATAATTTATGTTTTTCTTTCATTTTTGGAGTCCGGCTGCGGCAGGAGTTAGGGTTATGGCGGGAGAAGGGGAGGCTCGGGGATAACCAATACACACAAAGGTGGTCGCAGTCAATAGAAACAACAAGAAGACGGCGCGCCGGATAGCGATTGGATCCCACAGGAAGCGCTGTATTCCGCGACGATTCTCTTACAAGCAATTACGTTAAGTCCGCCCTTGATACACGAATTGCTAAAAAGGTCTTGCAGATACGAACACTTGACTCGTTTCCTTCCTACTCTTATCATGTGGAGTCTTGCATAAATAGAATCCTTACCCGCATACTCTTTTACATAATTTTCTTTACACCAAAAACAATTATTGATATTTCTCGTTGGTTAGCACAAAAATACATGACCAAAAACCGAACAACAAACCACAAAGGCCTTACAAGTGGAGCATACAAAACAAAGTGACGGTGAGGTAGACAACTTTTCCGATATCTTTAGTAGTGGTTCCGCTCCACGCATACAAATACAAAGAAAAAAAGCAATAACGAAATAAACAGCGACAAAAAATATCTTCGGGAACGAGAAACAGGCGGAAAAGGGGGCCGACTAATTGGTACTATTTCGGGGGGACGGACGAGGCGGAGTAACCAAAAAGCAAGCGATTCCTGGCCCTCATTGGGTAGGCGGCCCTCACACCGGCGCCGCTGATGGTCGCCGCACATATGCCGCATGAAGGAGAGTGTCGTCTTTATTGGTGATTGTGGCTAAGCATTGTTGTGGCCCGGCAGCGTGATTTAGCACCCAGGTCTGGTAAACAGGGTGAGGGTGCGTCTGGCGGAGGCTCCTGCACCACCACCACTACCACTAGCAGCACCAACACCGCCACCACCACCACCAGCAACACCACCAACACCAACACGACTACTGATACCGTTTCTGTTTCCTCTGTTTCTATTTATATCTCTAATGCTTTTCCTGTGTTTGTTTATGCGGCTGTTGGTCCTGTTTATGCTGCTTTTTGTTGTTGTATTCTTTTGTATTTGATTTTGTTGCTCTTCTATTATTGCTGTTTCTTGTATTACTGTTTATATTTATAATGCTCTTCACCTGGGGTTTTTTCGGCGGTTGGTCCTGTTTCTACTGTTTTTTGGCTGTTGTGTCTGTTGTATCTGATCACGTTGCCGTTTTCCTCGTGTGGTGCTGGTGCTGCTGTGAGTGTTTCCTGCATATTTATTTTCCTAATGCTCCTCCTCTGTCTGTTTTTGCTATCCCTGATCCTGTTTCTCCTGTTTTGCTGTTGTTTCTGTTGTACTTGATCATGCTGCTGTTTCCCCCTATGCTGTTGTTCCTGTGTGTTTCTCTAATGCTGTTCTTGTATCTATTTTTGCGACTGTTCCTCATGTTTCTGTTGTTTTCGGGGGCGTTTGCTGTTGTATTTCATCCCGTTGCTGTTTTCCCCTTACGCTGTTGGTGCTGTTGTTGCTGTTTCCTGAGTCTCGTGCTGATGGTTAGTTAGCATAATGGTAAATCTCGGCCCAGCTGCTGTAGGCGCCATCTGTATGCAATGATGGCGATGCTAATGCCGGTTTTTATTATTACTCTTTTCCTTCCCTCTTTTTCTCTCCTTCCGTCGGTGGTTCGAGTTTTTATGTGGCTTAGTTTTTCTTTTTGTATATATTTTTTTCTAGCTGTTCAAATGCACCACCCTCGTTAGTCTGTCTGTCTCGTCGTTAGTGCCTTAGTTAGCGCCTTATACTTCGCGTTGAGTTGTTATTATTCGTCATAAACTTGAAGTGATATTGTAATGAGGTTGTATTTATTTTGTCTGACTGTTGAGAAAGGAGAGAAGGGGTAGTGTCACTTTTTCAATGCTTTTTCTTCTCCTCTTTCTTTGCCCTTCCACTCATTTCCTTTCTCTCCCTCCCTTTCTCTTCTTCCCTATTTTTCTCTCACTGCCTCTCTTCTTCCCTTTCTTTTATTTTCCTCTAATGTTCCATCTCTCTTTTTCACTTACTCCCGTCACTTCTTTCCTTTCTCTTCTCCCTATTCCCTCTCCACTCCTTCCTCTACTCCCTCATGCCTCTCTATCCTTTCCCAACACATCCTTATATACTCCCTTTCCTTTTCTTCTCTTCCCAACTCCCTATCTTTCATTTTCTGTCCAATTTCTCCTTTCTTCTTCCTCCCTCTCTCACTCTCCCACACGTCCATCTATAAGATACTCTTCCTCCGCCTCAGTGCCTCCTGATGTTGTTCTCGCCTTGTTAATGTATTTGTTGAACCACAAGGAGAAAAGACGCACAGCAAGAGACTCTAAGCTTGAGGCTACTTGGTTACTACTGTTGATGCTGGTAATGGTGATGGGTGGTGGTGGGAGGGAGGGGGGGGGGGGGTTTGGTAGTAGTAGTGGTAGTTTATTTAGATGGTGGTAGCAGTGGTGGTAGTAGGAGTGAGAGTAGTGGTTGGTGGTGGTGGTTTCGGGTCGCGTGGTGATGATAGGGAAAGGGTGGTGGTGGGGTAAGTGGTGATGGTGGTGGTGGAGGAGGAGGAGGAGGCCGTGATGGGCAATGCAGAGACCGCGAGAGAGAGCGAGCTGGTGGTGGTGGTGGTGTAGAGTGATGTGATGGTGGCGGCGGTAGTGATGGTGTTGACGGTGGAGGAGTGATGGTGACGTGAGGGACGATTGTGCCGCAGACGGTGTTGAAGGGGGGAGTGCTGATGATGATGGTGATGATGATGATGATGACTTCGATGGAGGGCAAAGCGAAAAAGATACCCGAGCGAAAAAAGAATAAATAAAAATGGCCACACACACACACACACACACACACACACACACACACACACACACACATACACACATATACACACATACCACAAAAAAAAACGTTAAAAATAGCTATACGACTGTTTTTTTTTTTTTACAACAAAGGAGACAGCTCAAGGGCACAGAAAAAGTAAACAATAATAAAAAAAGCGCTACTCAAATCATTATAACCAACAGACAACAAAACTAACCTTTATTTTCTCTCATCCCTCAAATAAACAAAATATCCGGTTTGTGAATATAAAAACAGGAAGAATATGAAACTCAAAATAAACCACAACAAAACATAAAAAGGAGAGAGAGAGAGAGAGAGAGAGAGAGAGAGAGAGAGAGAGAGAGAGAGAGAGAGAGAGAGAGAGAGAGAGAGAGAGAGAGAGAGAGAGAGAGAGAGAGAGAGAGAGAGAGAGAGAGAGAGAGAGAGAGAGAGAGAGAGAGAGAGAGAGAGAGAGAGAGAGAGAGAGAGAGAGAGAGAGAGAGAGAGAGAGAGAGACCACCCCAAGCAAATGGTTACACATCCCACCGCAAAAAAATATCCAAATCTGCATCTACATCTAAATCTCGTAACAATTATGAGAATACAAGAAAAAATCCCACAAAATAATGATGGCTTTCTCAGACGCGGGATTCGAGAAAGAGGAGGATGCTGCGAGGATGCTATGCGGCTGAGAAACAAGTTATGCCCTCTCCCCTCCCCCCCAAAAAATACATAAGGCGCAGGAGCGGGGAGATAAATTGTATAAAAGTAGTAATAGTAGTAGTAGTAGTTGTAATTATCCATGGTGGTGGTTGAAGTAGTGGTGGTTGTGGTAGTGATGGTTGTGTTATTGAGGATACTGGTGGTGGTGGTGGTTGTGGTGATGGTCGAGTGAGAAGGAAGAGGAAAACAGAGAGAATCTATCTATATAATTACATTTCATTAGTCACAACAGATGTTCTCAAATGCTTTTAGATAGGATTGAATCACCTTTAAAACTCTCTCTCTCTCTCTCTCTCTCTCTCTCTCTCTCTCTCTCTCTCTCAGGGACCCAAGACCCTTCAAGTCCCACCCTAGTGACTCCCCTTTCCCTTTCTTCCTTCTAATTACATTCACACCCTTTCTGCCCTCTCTTCTTTTTCCCCTGTACACTTTCCCCTCGTGCATGCTCTCTCTCTCTCTCTCTCTCTCTGCAATTTTTCGTATTATCACTCCTTTCTCTCTTTTCTTTCCCATTCTGCGTCATCAAATTTCTCTGGTCTATTTCTGAACGCAGCTTTCCTTCCTTGCTCCGCGCTGCACGTTCCTCCTTCCTTATCACTCTCCTCCCTCCTCTTCCTCCCTCGCTCCATCATTCCCATCTTCCTTCTTTAAACAATAGCGACTCCCTGCTCTTGCTTCTCTCGGCTCCCTGGTCGTTCATCCTTCCCCTCTCTTCCCCTTCCTTCCCCCTCGCAACTCTCTCTCTCTGGCACTCTCTCTCTTGCGCTCTCTCTCTCTTTCTCGCGCTCTCTTTCTGGATTCCTATCTCCCTTCTTTCTCTCCATATCTCTCCTCGGCCCGCTGATCTACGCCTCCCACACCCTTTTTACTAGATCTCGCCCTTTTATCTCACCTTCACAAAGATCGAAAACAAATTTATTATTGGATTCCTTTCTCAGGCAGGGCGAAAATAATTCCCCCAGATATTTCAAGGATCAAAATAGCTCCATTCGTCACCGGAATTCTGAGGCGGGGTTTGCACTTCGAGACAGGGATCGTAAGGGCGACTCTGGCCTGGCCGGGGGAAGGGACTTTATGTTTCTGTGTACCCGACTAGGCCCGGGGAAGTTTATCACGAACACTCCGACCTAGCCAGACAGCACGGGAGGGAAAATGAACAACTGGCCATAAGAGTAAATTCTGGCCGGTATCGTGTTAAAATTCTCCTTTCGGTGTGTGTGTGTGTGTGTGTGTGTGTGTGTGTGTGTGTGTGTGTGTGTGTGTGTGTGTGTGTGTGTGTGTGTGTGTGTGGGGGGGGGTGTACGTGTGTGTGTGTGTGTGTGTGTGTGTGTGTGTGTGTTTGCCCTTATATGGTAGGAGTGTGACTGCGTGGCTTTAAAGAGACTGAGAAGGGTGTCGTGTGGTCTAATGTGTATCTACAAGTCGCGTGCTGTGTGCGTGGATGTGTGTGTGTGTGTTTAAAAATGCTAGTTCGTCATACTCGATTTCGCTTTGAATTGATAAAAGAAATGAAGAAAAAAAATACCGTCTGTAAACCATAAAAAAGGAAGATAAAACGAATGAAAAAGAGATAAAAACGCAAAGCACGTGAAAAATACTAAACATACTGAGTATAATTCATATAATAGAAAGATAAAACGCATGAAAATGAGACGAAAAAAAACAACTAACGACGCGAGATATCATCACCTACGAACTCACACCAACCCAAAACACACACGCACGCACGGACAACAAATAAAGCAACCAAGGTGGTAAATAAAGCAAGGTGGTATGTGTGTGTGTGCATGTGTGGCTTTAATCTGAGGTATACAGGAACGCGTGAAAACTGGCATTATACTCAGGAGCTGAAGACCTGGTGACTGATACAACTGGCGGCCGCTTGACTTACGCTCGTGCCTGACTGACGGGAGGCCGGGGCTTGTGTTTACCTCTCAGCACGATCGCCATCACCCGCCGCGGACAAAGACGGGCGGCGTGTGCAAGCTGTGCAAATTAGGGCTGTTCATGAGGGTAGGGCGAGGCACACATCACCGGGATTAAAGAGGGACTGCTTGCTCGGCCCCTGCATCACTCACTTTGATTCATTGTTGTGAGTATAGCGTAAATATTCTGCTGGGACAGGTGTGGTGTTGGTAAGATGGTGATGATGGTGGTGATGGTGGTGGTGCTTGTGGTGGTGGTGGTGGTGGTGGTGGTGAGATTTGTTGTGGTGCTTCGTGTTGATGATGCTACTTGTGTTTGTATTACTGTTTCTTGATCGTGTTCACGCAAATGAGGATTTATTTTTATATAATTGGTACAGGTGTTGAAAAAATATACGGCTATGAAAGACGGTAGTAATCTTTAGCATGCACGCATTCATGAAAGGAAGGAAGGCAGGAAAAATGCGGGAAGTAAAGAGAAAAGGAAGAAGCGAAGGAAGAAATAAAGGAAGGAAGGAAAGGAAGGAAGAGGAGGAAGAGGAGGAGGAGAAGGAGAGATATACAGAAGACGGAACCGAGAGACAAAGACACAAACACAGACAAAGACACAAAGACAGAGGCAGGAGAGGCAGCAGAGGCAACAGAGGCACCCGGAGATACGGAAGCAACACCACCACCACCACCACCACCACCACCACCAGCAATAGTTCAGCACAAATGGCTCTTGCAAAGGCTGTGTAAGTCAGGGCTGGAAGGTGGAGGCCCCGCGCTGGTATCCGGAGAGGCAGTTACAGAGCCCCGCGTAAAGCATCACCCCTCCGCCATCACTCCCTGCTCTGATTGCCTCCCGGATCGCCGCCCCTCACTCTTCCAGCTCACCACTTTATCCTCTCGATGTGCACACTCTATACTTATACCAGATGAGATACTCCCTCCCTCCGCAAGCCCGGCCGGCCCATGGAGGGAGGAAGGGACAGTAGGAGCGTAGGTAAGGGAGAGGAGCGGGGTGTAGCTTGGGGTGTAAGGGAGGAGGGCAGGATAGGTAGGTAGGGTGAGTGCAAAATGTCTATGTTTCCCCCCGAAAATAATAAATCGCCTTCATACCACATGCAGAATAATGATCCAATTACCACATGGGATGCTGGGAGTGGTGGTGAGCGAGGCAGTGTTGGTGGTGAGGGTGGTGGTGAGGGCTGAGACGCCACTTTACGCCGGCTCTTAATAAGAATACTTAACGCTGCTGAGCTCCTCTCTAACACCGGCCAATAAAGTGAAAGATTAATATGTAATGTCCCGTAAAAAAAGGGCCCAAGCCTGGCAGCCTGGTTTTGATGTCTTACTTAATCCCGAGGCGCCTCTTCCCCTACCCGCTGCCCGCCCCGTCCCTCACTCTAATTCGGGCCCAGGCGCTCCCCATCCCCCCTCACCGGCCGCCACAGCTCTATTAAGCGCCCATCGCCCGTGGCTTTCACCTCCTCAACAACTCGCGGTGCCCATGATTGCCTTCGCCTCCAAGTTAATAAGCTGCACCTCACGTTAATCTACCAAAGGCCTAAAGTCGACCCCCTCATGCACGCACACGCAAGCACTCACATTGGGGCACTCACACCCACGCCCACGCCTCCCTCCCTCTCCTCTTCTCTCCCACCCCTTCCTTCGTGCGCCCTTAATTAAAAAAGGTAGGCGAGGCATTAAGGAGTAAGCATGATTATTCACCTTTACACTTCCCTTAAGAGAGTCATTGGCACTTGGAGACAAACACACAAGCAGGCAAATAGGCAAACACACACACACACACACACACACACACACACACACACACACACACACACACACACACACACAAGCACACACACACGAAAACAAGAAGACGGAAATATCATCACTTGAACACTATATTATTACAAACCGTATCACACTATATATTTCCATGTCACTCGTATAGTATTAGTATGGGCGCTT